>NC_139819.1:9962217-10239648 GCF_963457635.1 Microchirus variegatus | reverse complement strand
CTGTTTTTTTTCTCACAACCTGGCTCTCATTTTCTTATTTTATGGACATCATAGCAACTTTGCTACAATGAAATTCTGATTGGGCAAGAAACACAAACAGACAAGTGCCTTCCTTCGCGCTATTTTAAATGTGCACTTTGTTTTGATGACTTTGTGAGGAATTCCCACCGACTATTCTTGTTATAGATTGTTCATCTATATGTTTGCTTTCATTCAAAAATATGTGGCTTGATGCAACACTATGCAAATAATGTCTCAAAGTTTATTTTGAGAGTAGGGCCGAGGCAGATTTGCCTTGAAATATGTGATTAGGCTTGATTGGACTTATTTTGCTTTACAAATGTCTGATTATTATTTTCTGTTTCCAGGTGGTTGTAATTGTGCTGTTCCTCTGCCTGCTGGGAGTCAGTTTGTACGGGACCACCCAAGTAAGAGACGGCCTGGAGTTGACCGACATCGTGCCCAGAGAGACCAGCGAGTATGACTTCATCGGTGCCCAGTTCAAGTTCTTCTCCTTCTACAACATGTACGTGGTGACACAGTGGGCCGACTACGCCCACATCCAACTCCTGCTGCACCAGCTTCACCAGAGGTTCCACACTGTTCGCTATGTGCTGAAGGAGGACGATGGGGAGCTGCCCTATATGTGGCTTCACTACTTCAGGGACTGGCTTCAGGGTAAGATTAACAATCATACTTTATATAATAGAGTTAAAATAGATTTGGTCCAACATCTTGTCAGGTATTGACAATAAAGTGAGTCAGATGTAGAAACACACTCCTGATTGGTTGTTATTGACATCGTTGACATTGTTAAATCACATAAAAGGACGTGAGAGGTGATTTTTGTTCACGATACCTCATTTGATATCACCATCCAGAGTAGCTAAGGCATGGAAATAATTTAGTTTCTCGTGAGCCAGTTTTGAGGTCATAATTTTCTGCTGTGTTTTGACATGAATCTACAAGAAACAAGATGTTGGGCTGGAGTTCAGAAGTAGGTGGGATTGCAAAATGGACATTGACAGTAGCTGATTAAAATCACTTGTGTCTTCCATAAGTGGGCTTGATGGAGGAGGATTAAGTGGGAGACCATGTTTTTTTTTTACTTTGGCAATATAGATTGTGTGAGAACCTGTGGTCGTGGAAATAGTTGGAGATAATGTTGGCATCACAGGTTGGCACTGTGTTTATTTATATTTAAAGATTTAAAATGTATATGGAACTTAATAATAATTCTGTATCACAGCAGAATTCCACCTAGGGATGGGCTCGTGGTTGTATACGTAACACTGGCAGAGCCTTGGAATCATGAAAACCGGCTGAAACAAGAACATTACCGTCCACATGTCAGCTCAGTTCAAGCCTGGGCTCATTTTTACTCACTGACGTGCTACTAATGACAGAACACATTGTGTGTCTGTGTGCGAGTGAGCCGCCTGGGAACCACACAGAGAGTGTGTGTGGGTGAGAGACTGGGAGAGAGAAAGAACTGTGTCTGATATTGCTCTCTGCAATGGTGGGACAAATTGGAGCCAGACAGGCCAAGCAAGAGACCCAAAACAACATCTCCCACAGACGGACCACAGCATGGGCCTTGGGGGAGAGCTGAGAGGAGGGGAGCGTTACACATATGGATTAGAGAGTTATATAGAAAAAAAGACATGTGTTACTCATATATTCCCTAATGATTGCTCTGAATCAAAAGCAGCCTATTTTAGGCTTTTGAAGTCTTGTTTGGTGGTTTAGAGTGAACGGGTTATCATATTCATCCATCAGGCTTATTATAGGGTTAGATTGTTGTGTTATATTCTCTTGTACTGCATTGGCCTGTGCTGGGTTATTACGTGTTGTGTGTCTTCTTGTCAACTGTGCATTTTGAGCGTGTCACGGGGTTGGGGGGGAGAAATGAAGAAAGCAAGGGCATTTAACCTCTTTAAACATCCATATCTAACCAATCTGTCTTGTTGTGGTTTCCTTCAGGGCTTCAGCAGGCATTTGACAAGGACTGGGAGGCCGGTCGCATCACGTTAAACAGTTACAGGAATGGTTCTGATGATGGCGTCCTGGCATACAAGCTTTTGGTGCAGACAGGACGCAGAGAAAAGCCCATCAACTTCAACTTGGTACGTTCAGAATTTAAGTCCATATCTGTTATTTCGAGTCTATAAGTGTGATAGACGAACATCAAACTATAGATGGTAATAGTGGAAATGCCTTGTGGTTTGGACCATAAAAGGCAAATAATAATTCATATTTAAATTGTGTCCATTGAGTAAAAGTAGGAACTCCTTTAACTCAGACATCTGGATTTGCACCCAGAATTCACATCACAAGAATCGTGGGAGTTCAGTGGCATTGGTACGCACCTACTACCACATTTCTGTTATTGTGACATCCCGAGTACAGTATGTCTGTATTTGTTTTATATGATTTGTTCTGGAAAAGCCACATCCAGCTTAAAAACTCTTTGTATTCGTCTTTTAAGTCCCTCTCTCTCTCGCTGTCGGTCTGTCTGTCTTCATCTTCTCTCTGTGATGACTTTACCAAGTTGAGGAATTTAAAGCTCTCACTGGGGCTGCAGTCTGCCTCTGAAAAACCTATTACTTCTTCATTTAAACCATTTATTCCGTGTGCGTCTGATGTGCATGTATGGGGAGGGGGGGAGGGGGGCGGCTGTGCTGAATCTCCTTAGCATTAAGCCTTTTATTCTGACACACTGTCAGTGATTCCAGCCACAGTTCACAGTAAGAAAGAACTTACTCCACAACAGAGAAATTCTTGCAGGCCCCAATGGGTTTATAAATAATTAGCCAGTGTTCTGCAGCGGCGTGCATGGGAACGAATATTTCAAACATCAAATGGACCGAAATCACAAAGCAGCGGATTTATAATAAAAATTTACAGCGCATTTGCATATTTGATACATGATGAATTGAGCTTGTTGTTGGCCTCACTGAATAAAGCGCAGAATGAATCGAACCTCTGGGAATACTGGTGTGTCAGAGAAATGTTAATTTGCTGCATATTAACATCAGTGACAGTTCTTTTCACACAGAGTCTATGTGTTGAAAGGAGAACGTTTAAAAGAAGTGGGAAGTTAATAGAAATTATTCACTTCATGAAAAGTACTTAAAAAGTACAAATGAGGTCTTTGACATAGGTTTCTTTAAGATTCCAAAGTTCCAGCTCTGTCTTCTGTGTGGCACAGGAAGGGTGTTTGACATCCGCCAATCACACAAATTCAGAAAGGATTTTAGTGGAAGATCACTATCCAGTCTTCACCTTCCATCGTGGGAGAAAGACGCCAAGGAGTTGATTATGACCAAGTGAGAAGGGAATGAGAAGAAATATGTCGGGAAAAATTCGGAAACTCAACAGGGCATTGCATGCTGCTTTTAGTTTGGTACACCCACCAAAAAACAACATGTATGCATGGCTGCATTCTTTGGCAGGAAACTGGGAAAACACAAGATAAGGAACTGCAGTATATAAAAAAAACAAAATTATTGCCCAGGATTCTTTGGTCAAACCACCAAACACAAAATGTCAATTTCAACACATTTTTTGTACGTATAGCATCTCTGTGTTGTCATAATGTGCTCCTCCGACTCCACTAGCCAACAGGAAGCAGGAAGAGCGTGCCACCTTGTGACATCACTTCCTGTGCATGTGAGGGGAACTGTGTACGCTGCGAGGCGTGGGAGCCACCAGCAGAGCTGCCTGTGCTTCCCATGACAGCTTGAAGACATACAGTTGTTGCGTATCCTGCTGTTAAATTCAATCCAGATCCTCTGGAATCCAGCATTCTCCAGCTCTCTCTCATTTGCACGCCCACACTCTGTCTCCCTCCGCCCCCCCCTCCCACCCCTCCACCCCACGTTTACCTCCCTACACGCTCCACTGCTGTGTCCTCTTTGAATGAGGGGAGCTGAAACACGTGGTTTCTTTGAGGAAGCTCTGTGTGTGTTATGTACGTGCTCTGCTTTTGTCTGTTGCGTGTGCACTT
Organism: Microchirus variegatus; assembly: GCF_963457635.1. Lineage (NCBI taxonomy): Eukaryota > Metazoa > Chordata > Actinopteri > Pleuronectiformes > Soleidae > Microchirus > Microchirus variegatus. Next base: position 10,235,639 of record NC_139819.1, on the reverse strand, counting down.
AGAGGCAGTAGCTGCTTTTTTTGAGCCTCAAAATGAGGACCAGATCCTTTTCCGACCTTGGCAAATTGCAGAGCTAGATGTTTTATTTTGATATGCCACTCCATGGATCCATGCAGAGGTGTTCTTGCTTTGATCTGTCACTGCTAACATTGCTCTCTGTGCTGGTGGTGACATTCCTTCCTTATGGCCTGGAACACAACTCATATGGAAGCTGATTGAATTGTGTTAGTTTGTGCACGTGTGTTCTTTTTTTGGATTCGTATCTCTGTGAGGACCGGTACAAATATTAGACATTTTTGCTGGCCATTGCTTTTTGACACACAGGGTTTTTTAAACGGTTGATGCTTTGTTTTAGGCCAGTGGTCCTCAAATGTTTAATATTGTTTTAGTGGCTCTGTGTGTCTGTATGTTTGTGCTTCCACACATACACTTGCCAACATGACCAACAGAGGCTGCCAGAGGCTTGTTGCGTGAAAGGGGTGAAGGGGTGTATTGGTATACAGCGGCAGCACAGGAGTGGGTGGGGGTAGAAAGTCTTGTCTAACTGCTGAACGACCAGGTTTTTTAGAGGAGTAGAATTCACTTCTGGATTTTTTTGTGGGCGAGTGTCTCGCTTTACTACCACAATGTTTAGAGACTGAAGTGAAAGATTTAAAAGTGTAAGCACTGACATTGTCAGTGCGCTCCATGGTGATGCATGTTTATTGTTTATGGCATGTTTGCCACACCAAACACGACTCCCTCGAAAAATACAGTGGAAAAGACATTTTTACTCTACTCTAGAGTAAAGCACTGGGAAAGGAGTTGATTCCCTTTGTTTAAAAAAAAAACCTGCATTTACCCACATATGTTGGTTTAAAAGAGGTGTGTGTGTGTCTGTGGTTTGTAAATAAGGCAATAAAAAGATACAGGTTAGGAAAGTGAAAGTAGGTGGTTATAGAGGAAAAAAATGGGGGAGTTGGAAACTTTGAAAGCACTAAGGCAGGCCACACTAATGCTATCAAGGACTCTTTTCTTCTCTAGTTTCTGGTTGGTCTGTGGCGCCTGGCATTCTGGGTACCCGTAGGGGTCAGGAGAAGCAAGTGTGAGCAACATTTGTACAGATGTTGTGTTATTTTTATAGCTCTACTCCATTTGCTGGGTGGCATTTCCTTCAGTGTTAACAACCAGGTTAACTGCACACAGACGTGCTCAGGGACTCCAGCCAATTTTTTTATTGTTACACTAACTCAAGCAATTTTTCTCTCCCTATCACCCCCTCCCCCCCCATCAAAAAAAACCCTTCTCCTTCCTTCATCTACCTAACCCCCTGAGTCCAGCTTCACCCCCAAAAACTCTCCCTGCCTCCACGAAGAAGGGATTTATAGTTCCTCGAAAGGAGAGTGACAGAGTAGTGTGCTGTAATGGTTTTACCTCTCAGGAGGTAGTGATGCTAAGCTAGATTACCCTGCTTCCACATGGGAGCATAAAGTATGAGGACAGCATTCATATTTACTGACCACAGTCAAACAAATCTTTGAACATTTTCATTATTCTAAACGTTAAAAATCCTTGATTTAATTTGAAAACTATTTTGTCGTCTTTCATAAACTGTTTAAAACCACTGAAGTCTACAATCATAGTTCGATCCGATCTCAAGTAGACATGCATTCTCATACTAGGTTCGAAACTAATGCACTTGCTGTGACAGGATCACCCAAGACGTTAGTACATTCCTAACTTGGTAGTACATTCATCAGCAGCGGCTGCTTCTTAAAAAGAAAAGTGCTGCAAGGCTTCTATCGTAAATTTATGCAGAGTGGTCAAGACATTGGCCCTGAAGTTAGCCAGCCAATATCCACTGTATGTAAAGAGAGAAGCTGATTCAACATTTTCCATGTTTTAATGTGGCATGATAATTCTGGGAAGTGGTGATGAGGAGGAGTACGGGAAAACTGCTCAGAAAGACGACCAGTGTTTGACTTGTTGATTTTTCTTTGGTTGGAAAGGCAGAGCGGCTAATATTTGACTCTGCTCGGGTCTTTGCATGTGTATAAATAAGCACGTCTGTGGTCGCCTCACCTGTACAGTGTTTTGCTTCAACATGTCTTATTTTTACAATACCTTTTCGTGTCCAATGTATATTTTATGGTTGCATTATGATTTCCTATGAAGGCTCCACCTCATTTTTGGACTTAAACTGGCACCTTTTTCCATTCACTAGTTATTCCCTTTTCATATTCAGGGTTTAAAAAAGTAAATCCATCTGTTTTTATTTGTTTTATCACACTATTACATCCTTACACTAAGCTATTACATTGGGAATATGGATTTTACATGATATTACCACATGTACTTTAATAATTGTAATGATCATTCAATTCATCTCTTCTATCCTATTTTAGTTGACTCGTCAGAGGCTTGTTGATGCAGATGGAATCATCAACCCTGGGGCTTTTTACATCTACCTGACTGCCTGGGTCAGCAATGATCCCGTGGCGTACGCTGCCTCACAGGCCAACATTAGGCCACACCCTCCCGAGTGGCTCCACGACCGTACCGACTCCATGCCTGAGACACGCCTCAGCAGTAAGTAACAAAATATGGCTAAAAGAGAGAGAGTGTAATGGAGTTTTTCCCCTCGCGCAGGTTTAGGAAATTTCAATAATAAAGTTGTTTGCTCCAACAAATGAAGCGTTACAGAAAGTATTTAGGCCTGCTACCTGGTACATCTGAACACATTACATTAAACCTCCGTGGGACTTTCTGGCTTTCTGCTCTGTGATTTTCCATAAGATGTCTGCTACATATGAGCAGTGTTTACTTCTTGTAGATGAGTTATTGCTCCTTTTCTGCCTATTAGCTTTAAGAGGGGTAGTAGACTTTACTGTAGTGTGTGTGTGTGTGGTGTGCGTGTATGTGTGTGAGCTCAGGTTGCACAACTGAGTACCAAGACATGGCTCACTGTGGTTCCTTTAATGGTGCCTGTGGTGAATGCTATAATCCTGGCTACTATGGGGCCCGAGCATCTCGCACACAAACACACACAAATCTTATTAAAACCCAGTGAACCCAAGCGCTACACACCCTGTTCTCATTTTCCTTACCACACACACAGACAGTAAATTCACATAAAAAGGTGCATTCATGTTGATGTTTGATTCCAGCCTGTGATTTGGTACAAGTCAGGAAGTGCTCCATGGGGGATGGAAAGTGATTGGATAACAAGGAGAGACTGGGTTTGGGTGGGAGGCACAATTGGATAACAAGCAGGAAGTCCTTTACCAGGGGGTGGTGGATATGATTGGATAAGCAGCGTGAAGTGCTTGGCTGTATGGGAGCTCCCTGAAGCAGATTGGTGTTGGCCGAAAGCCAACTTCTGCTCAAAAATGTATAGTTGGATGTTGTAACGGGCCAAACCATGTTAGCAAGTGTGCATTTCTGGCCATGTTGGAGCTGTGGAATATGCACACTCACACCAACACCAGTAACATTTATGCAGCAATGTGCTATTAATACCACTGCAAACAAAAAATCTGAATGCACACACTGTTTTGTTAGCTCCAAAGGTGACTTCACAGCGGAATGACAGGCAGGTATGCGTGTTTATGCACATATGTTATGCTTCATGTGGCGGTGGTACGTTCAGGGCGTGGAAATGGTGGTGATTCTGACATTGTAATTATGGTGAATCAACGTTAGCACTGACACGCTGCTGTGTCTAGGACTGATAGGCCCTCATTAGCCAAACCGGGCCACAGACTGGCTGGGTTTTGAGTCAATGGAGCTCTGTTTCTCTGTGCTCTGCCCACCCCCTGCCACACACATTTGCCCACATATGTAGCAACTCTTGGAACAAAGTTGGATTAGGGAGGAGAGCCTTCATGTTGGTGGTTTGGCCCTGAAGAGAGTAAATTATTTCTGCAGATACTCTTAATAATCAGGCCATAATGCTTTTTAATCAGAGTAGACAAATATCATCTGCAGATGTCATTGTTGCCGTTGATAGTTTACCCAGTTTCTTCATTAGTGCCTTTAGTTATTTAATCCGTATTTAACCAGGAAGTCCATTGAGATAGAAATAACTATGGCAAGGGAGAAAAACAGCTCAGTTAAAATAATATGCATCATATACATAAGACAAAAACAACAGTTTTTGAACATGAAAAATGCCACTCAGCTGCTGCATGAAGGAAAAATTATGTGTTGATTTAAGTTTTAAGTTTAACTTCTCATTATCCCTTTCTTCCAGTCCCGGCTGCCGAGCCTATCGAATACGCACAGTTCCCCTTCTACCTCAACGGGCTCCGCGAGACACCACAATTTGTGGAGGCCATCGAAAGCGTGAGGGCGATTTGCAGCAACTACAGCCGCCAAGGCCTGCCCTCCTACCCCAATGGTTACCCTTTCCTGTTCTGGGAACAGTATGTTAGTCTGCGCCACTGGCTCCTGCTGTCCATCAGCCTGGTGCTCGCCTGTACCTTCCTGGTGTGTGCCCTCTTCTTGCTCAACCCATGGACTGCCGGTATCATCGTAAGTGTTTGATAAAGCTAATTCTTGCAGTACTATACAGAAGGCCATCCGTTGTTTTAGAAATTCTATAATAACCATACAGTATTCACCATTAACTAGGTGCTTACTAACATGCATAGAAGTAGCATACTAGCCCTTTATTAGTAAATATTAAGCACATATTAGCACCGTATGTCGGAAAAATCTTAATTCATGTCGTAATAAAGGTAGAATAAGGTGTTAATACGTGCTTAATGATTACTAATAAAGGGCTAGTATGCTACTTATATATGTTAATAAGCACCTGGTTAATGGTGAATATGTGTTCCCTAATCTAAAGTGTTACCAGAAACATATATAAGTTGTGAGATAAAACATTTTTCGACGCCACAGTGTATTGAGCATCTATCAATACACTGAAGTCTTAACTATCAAAAAAGTTAAGCTTTGTGCACAGTAGTGTACGTTAGATACGTATAACAGCTTGCTGGTTGGATAGGTTAATAGAGTGTGTCGCAAACTCCTTAAAAGGACACAAAACACCCCAATATTCTGTTCTTAAATCTTTTTTTCCTGCTCTCCTCCTCCTTTCCTCTATGATTTTTCATGTGTGGTCCAGAAGGCATCTTGGGGAGAGTCAGAAAGGATACAGGGCCACTGTGTTATTGTAGCCCCAGTCACCAGTGTTTATCTTGTGCTGTTTTGTTAGGGACCAGTCTGTTTAGTCTAGGCCATCACTCCCAGACACCAAAGCTGAAATTAATGGGGAAGGGACATAAAGTTGCTTGGGCAACTTGCTCCCCACTCTAAACCTATAAAAAGTTTGGATTTTATTTTCATCCACACTCCTCTTACCCCCTTCCTGTCACAAGTTTTCCAAGGATACACGTAAACACAGATTTTTACACACACACTTTTGGCAGATACACAGATGTGTATATACTTGCACACTTGCAGTATGAACATGTAAACACGCAGGTACATAATTCACACAGAGACACAAACACATAGTGCTCTGGTTTTTCTCTCCAGTGGGTTGTATTTTTACGACAGGCAGTGGCCAGGCCACCTGAGCCCTTAAACGGAGGAGGAGGGAATCCTGCGTTCATCCTTCCGGCTTTACTAGCGAGATCAAAGGACAAGTTATGGAGAGGCGTCAAGTTTAACCATTTGGTCTGTCCAGGACCAGACCACCGCCAGCCCCACAATGTCAAAACCTCAACCTTAAGCCCTCTCAAACCCTCTTAGCTGTTTGACCTGAAATCCATCTTACTCCCAGACAGAGTCCTTTTTTAAACTTGGAATCTTTCAATTCATCCTTAATCATTTCAGTCAATTATTTTGGGTTCACACTTGATGACATCAGATTGGGTCAGGATTAGCCCTACACTAACCCAACTCAAACAAAGAAATACGGGTCCAAATAATATGTAGAAGTTCATAGTCTACTAAGAGCTAAAAAGATTAAAATAGTCAAGTCAAGACTAAATATTTTAGTATACAGTCAACTTGTGTTCAAATCACCAAAGGTCTAAGAAGAGCTACACACTCAAACGGTACACACTTAAGCCCAATTTATACTCCTGCGTAAAGTGCTCTGCGTAGCTACGCAGAGTCCTCTGCGTCGACGCAGAACCTGTCGAAGAGCCTCTGCGTAGTCTCCGTCTGCACGAAATATTTTTTAAGTGTCCGTCACTCCGTCAAGGGACTACGGAGACGGCAATAGCTGCGATTGGTCCTCAGGACAGGCTGAGCTAAGCTGCTCTGTGCCGGCTCTCGGTGCGCTCCGGGCGTCCTGACAGAGGCGGAGCTGATCCCCGCCGATAACGCCGCTGCCGAACTATAAATACGTCATATCTTAACACACACAGCACATGTTTAGACTCTAAATGGCCAATTTCTCGCCTCAAATTATCTTAAAACTGCGTTCCGTGACACAGAAAAGTGAGAAACGGCCACTTTTTCAACAACAACAGTCTTTCTTTCTCGGACGCCATTGCTCACTGTAGCCAGAAGCACAACAACCTTGCGCAGCGACCCCTACTGATCGGGCGGGAAATTGCAGCGAGTGTCCGTCACCACGACGCAGAAGTATAAATGCTCGAGGCGTCTCCGTGGTGACGCAGACGGATAACGCATACGCAGTCGGAGAAGTATAATGTGGCCTTTATACCCCGTATGGGGATACTCAGCTTCCTCACTCCCTCCCCTCTCTCCACTCCTGCCCACCTCAACCCTCTTCAAAGGATCTGGGCCCTGTGTAACCTGACACCTGTCAGCTGATAATGGCATTTACTCCGAGCTCCTGTCCCACTCTACTGAAACCTTCATACAAGCACACACACAGAAACACATGAGCGCACACAAACACATGCGCACACATGTGGTTACTACTTAACACATCTGTAGGGCAGAGACTCTCCCACATATCATCTTTTTTGTATTATCTGTCTTATACATTCAAAGTCCGGGGTTACCATAGCGGATCACCCATATACAGCGCTGCCATCTGGAAAATGTGCATCGCGTTAGAGGATTTGCATTTTCTTATCTGTTCTGATAGAAGTCGGCTTCTGCAGCCTCACAGCAGGAATCTGCTCTTCTTTTGTACTTTATTTCCTCCTCCAATCCAACTTTATTTGTAAATCAATTTAAAAGCAACCACAGTGCTGTACAGAAGAATAAAATGGTGCCTGTTTCTGCTCACACTACCACCTTTGGTAGCAGTAAGCAGTAAGCACGAGTGAACAGTAGGAGAATTTGCTTTACAGACACTCAATAAAGACAGTCATTGTCTTTGTAATAATGAAAAAAATCACCTTCTCCTTTCAGGTGTTGGTGCTGTCTCTCATGACTGTGGAGCTGTTTGGCTTCATGGGGCTGATGGGAATCAAGCTGAGCGCCGTCCCCGTGGTGATTCTCATCGCCTCTGTCGGCATCGGAGTGGAGTTCACAGTCCACGTGGCCCTGGTAGGCATACACAACAATCTAATCTTAAATATTTAAATATGTTTACAAATGTTAAATGCTATTATAGTCCCCCATAATATAAGTGATGATGAAAAAGTGAACTCCTTGATAAAAAGACATGAATGTGTTGTTTTGTAGGCGTTCCTGACTGCCATAGGGGATCGACACAAGCGGGCAGTGCTGGCACTGGAGTACATGTTTGCTCCAGTGCTCGACGGAGCCTTTTCCACTCTGTTAGGTGTCCTGATGCTCGCAGGCTCTGAATTCGACTTTATTGTCAGGTGAGTCAAAGGATTGTGCTCACAAATGTTATTGTGTGGCATCAGTGTTTATGTCTCACTAGAGACGCAAATTATGCATGAAGATCACAGTCTTCCCCTTTTCCTTGTCTTCCACCCATATCACCATTCCATACTCAGTCTTTGTAAACCCCGCCCCCTTTTCAGCCAGCTATCACTGGCATACCTTTCCACTTTTCGGGGCTCGATCCCCCAAAAAAACTAAAAAAAAACTTATCTTTCTTTTCTTTCATCCACCTCTTCCCTTGCCTTAATGTCCCTCATGCATGACATTTTAGGGGAAACTGCGGGAAAAGATGGAAGAGTTGAAGGTCAGGAGGTAAGAGGCGGAGGGAGTGAAAGAGAGAACAGGAAAGTCCTCTGGCTTTTGTAATCTCCTCCAGCTAGTTTTACTGCCTTTACTTAGACATTTATAAGCATGGGAAGGAGTAACTGGGTGGGGGGCAGTAGTGGAAAGACAGGAGAAGTGGAAATTAAAGCCGACACACCGTGGGGGCTCTGCGTCGGTGGCTCCTTTTGTGTGTGTGTGTGCGAGTGCGTGCTCTTGTAAGTATCAGATGGAAAGGTAACCACCAGCTGCCATACAGGGGAGAAAAAATGAACGATTCTGTATGTTCTCGTGCCTGAAGACGTATGAGAAGTTTCCACTGAGCTCAGTGAATGATGTTAAGCCTCTTATGGTCTATTACGTGGCTACATGTAGATGTTTGACCTGTTCCTTTAAGAAAAGGGAGAACTGATATCACACACACTTGTGTCACGTGCACAACAACCACACGATCGCACATATCCCCCCTCATCTACAAACCACACACATACACACCCCAACCTGCTCCCTGACCTTGTAATCATGGGGGTCAACGATGGTGTGCTTGCCAGTTGGAGCACACACATACACACACACTTAAGTGAGACTCATGCAAACAGACACACATACACACACAAACACAGGGAGGCCTATAGACCTTCTCTCTTCACCTCCAGTGGTGGAGCTCTGGTTTCTGGCTCAGTCCCGGGCCTCCATTTAAAGGTTTTGCTGTTGTCTGAGCAAACAAAGCAGCGCCCCAAGACTGTGCAATAACAACAGGCCCAGCTCGTATTTTTCTGCTTGCGCCGAAAGAAATGTTTCCCTGACTTTCCCCATCAGTGCTGTGAATGTTTTCACTCTAAACAGCCGAGCAGGGCACTCGGCCTGGTATGTGGGCTGCACGCGTGCATGTGCAGCTACACATATGAATGTGGCATTTACCCATCCTGACTTCTATGGTTAGGGGAACCACAGGGAAGATGTTTTGCTTTGTAATTACCATGTGCACTGATAAAATGTGCGTTGGTCTTTACGGAATTATTTAAGTGGAACACTGAGATTCTATTTGTCTTGCACAAAGTTTAAAGGAATACTTACTACCGATTACCATTGAGCTTTGTATTATTGGAGTAGGGGTAGTATTATAGAAAAATTGTGCTTCCTAACCTCGAGAAATATCTTCCGAGGCTTGAAACTGCTAACCTAATTCTGCACTTTTTAGACCCACACATAGGGGGGTGGGACCTCATTCCCAGAATGTGTCAAAAAATGAATATATTTATCAACTCAGGGGAAACTGAGATTGGGAAGCACCATTTTTCAAAAATAGTACCACTATTCTAGTAATACAAAGCTTAATGCAAATTGGTAGTAAGCTAAAAGCCAAATGCAAAACATTTTTTGACACAATCATTAGCTCATATGAGTAGCCTGGTTCCCAAGTGAAATGTGTCACAAATAGATAAAATAATTATACTTTTAGATAAATTTTTATAATTGTATAAAATATTATAGAATAATCAAAGTGTGTTTATTACAGTCACTTGTCACCAGAGATGAGCATGTTGGAAAAACACCTGAACATAGTTTCCATTTTTGACCTGTTTTTGAACATTGAGAGACATTGAATGTCATTTTAAAGTTTTCTGCTGTTCAATTTCAAAGTTAACACACAGAATCTGGTGTTCGTGTACAACTACAGTGGGTTTTTTTTCGTGACAAAACCTTTTGTTTTTCATAATTTTAAATTGTTGACATGCAGTAAAGTGTAATTAACTGCCAGTTATTCTGGGGGAAATGGGCAAAAGCACTTGCAGCACAAAAAGCAAAAATTCTTAGGTGTTAATGGGTTAGACTTTTCCGAAATGTCAGTTTCTGAATGTGACCACTGAAAATGCACACAAAAACAGGCAGATGAAGACAGCCTTATTTTCCCTCAACAGTCGTCTGAAAAAAACAACTTACTAACAGCTTGGTCTTCTCATTGTTGGCTTCACAAGAGAAGTGAGGCCACCCATGCTGGCTAGACAAAGCCTGGTCCTCATCACCTGTGGTTGTACAATGGCTCTATTCCCCGTCTGATGTCCAGTTGGTCATTATTTACCTCACTCCTGTACAAACACACACACATATACACATGCACAGCAACGTCAACCAATTAAGGGGAAGGGGTTAATGGTTCATCAGAACGTCGCTGATAACCTCAGAGCTTCCATTAGAGAATGTAGTGAGCAGGAAAGCCTTTCTTAAAGGAGGAAGCTGGATTGGAGAAGGAGGGGTTGTTGGGGGGTGATAGAGTGGAGATTGGCGGATCTTACCTGATACGCTGGAGATTTAATTAGACTGAGGGGATTGTGGAGTGGCCGGGAATTTCACAGGGGCTTAGCTGTAAAGAAGGGAGAGGAAAAAAGTGAGTCAGAGAGAAGAGAGAAAAAGAAATAAAAGAGAGGGAGAGAGAGAGGCCAGGGAGGGGTGGCACTCTGAGGGTCCCCTCTCTCTTCTTCCTAGACTAAATTGCTTAAATTCTATACCCTTCGCTTCATTTGTTTGCCTCTCCCTCTCTCGTTTTTAGAGCTGGAGAGGAGAGAGAGAGAGGCCCCTGTCCTCTTGTGCAACCCCACCCTCACACCCCAACACCCCCTCACCCCCGCTTTTACCCTCATTTACCCCTTGCACCCCTCCTTTCACATTCCTCCCTGCTTTGTTTTCTCCCATGTTTGCTTATATACCACACACCCAAGAAAGAGTACCCTCGCTCCTAATAACCTCCCCTTCTTTTTTTTTTCTTTCCTCCTGAGCCTTTGAATTAACCAGCTCTGGCTAATTATGGTTACCCTTTCTTTTCTCTCTGCTGCGGCTTCTTTAAGACTAACCCTCTTTAAGCAGGACTGAGAAACATGAAAGGTATATTTTGTGTTTTGCTCGTCAAATCTGAAGTGCATGCTGCTCTGCTGTGGGGGGGTTTATATATATATATACATATGTGTGTGTGTCTTTGTTGAGTGATTATTTCAGGCATGCGTCTAAACATCTGTGGTTTTTAGTATTTCTCTTGTCTGGGTGCGTAATTTGTTTCACAACATGTCTGCCTGTGTTGTTCTTTTGCATGTAACTGACACGGTGAATTAATATCCATTATCCCTCACATTAATCTGATTTTTTGTGTGTTTTATTGCAGGTACTTCTTTGCTGTGTTGGCCATCCTCACAGTCTTGGGTGTCCTGAATGGATTGGTCCTCCTCCCAGTATTATTATCATACTTTGGGCCTTATCCAGAGGTAAGAAACCAAATTAAAGCTACAGCTACGTGACTTTTTGTTGTGGCGTTGTGAGCTTTGTTGTTGTTATCCGTGTGCCTCTGGTTGGTCTTTGTGAACGATCAGAGAGGGTGCATTTGACTGTATACACCTACAGTGCTGGGGAGGGTGGGAGCAAGAAGCTTTTATCCAGTCCAATGGCTGTAGAATTTATTTTTTGTTGGCTCTTTGTGTTTTCAGTCATGCTAATTAGTGCAATGTTGCTGTTGTAATTTATATTTAAAAGTTATGCACTACAACTGAATCTAAATTAGCTAAATTTGTATTCAATTTGTTGCTTTATTGTTGCCTCTGTCCCATCACCTCTCAGGTATCACCAGTTGATGGTCGTAGCCGGTTGCCCACCCCGTCCCCAGAGGCCCCACCACACGTGGTCCACTTCTCAGTCCGTCCTCACCACACCACCACCACCACCACCTCTGGTGCAGCTTCAGACTCGTCTGACTCGGAATACAGCTCGAACACAACGGCGTCGGGCGTCAGCCAGGAGCTGCAGAACTACAACCTGCCCTCGCGCAGAGGAGCGACTCGAGCGGAGGAGCAGCAGTACCACGTCCAGACCAGCAGAGGCAGAGTGGTCAGGCCACCAGAGGAGGGAAGGAGAGGCTCAGGGTATAGGCGATCAACCAGACAGCATGACCCTCCGAACTATACTTCGGTACGCAGTGTCTACCATTGTCTTCATTTACTCTTTTGTTTTTCATGCCACAGAATATAATATCCTCATTTTCTTTCTCCTCTCAGGGTTGTGACTCTGGGCCCCAGCTGGAAGCTGCTCAGCGCATCAGCGGCAGGAACCCCAAGAGTCAGCTGCACTGGCAGGTGCCACCCCCAGCCCACCCGCGCATGGACGCTTTTGAAACTGCTACTGAGGCTGGGGGCCATTATGGCGGCTCACACAGCCACAGAGAACACTCAGCGAACCACAGAGCGCGCTCTTCCCACAACCCGCCGCCTAATCAGCACCTCCCACACCACCACCCTAACCTCACTCCATATTGTCAACCCATCACCACGGTAACGGCATCGGCCTCGGTCACTGTTGCCGTTCACCCAGGTCCCTTATCCAACCAGAGTCCTCCCGCTTCCTCTTACCCAGGATACGCTGCAACGGACAGTTACTGCCCCTCAAGAGCAGAGATGCCGGGGGCTGCGTTCCAGGACCCACATGTGCCATCGGAGACCCAGACAGGGGCCAGAGGAGTTACGGTGGAGGTCATGGAGCTCCAAGATATGGAGTTTGAAGCAGCTGAGAGCAACCATTGCAGGCGGGCTAGCTGAGGTGAGTGTTGTCATTTAAGGTCATTTTAGAATGCTTTTCCTAGTACTGACTTTTAACCATTATTTAAATTATTTTCTCTCTTTTCAGTTGTGGGGAACGGAGGTACAACGGCCAAAGATGGACTCCTCTCTATTACTAAGCAGCTGACCTGACGTAGCGAGTAAAATTCGTCAGTGATACCGTCATGGTCTTGGTGCTCATTCTTACTGTAACCCAGTGGACTATTGTCTGAGATAATTCTATCTATATTTAAAAGATGTACACATATGTAAATATGAACAAAAAAAAAGTAGCTATAAATTTAGGAGCTGTACGACTCCTCATGATAACAGACTGGGGCGAACATTTTATATTGTGTGTGTGTGTGTGTAAATACGGATGTGAATGAGAGAAAGAGAGAGAGAGAGATTACTGATTACTGTTCATTCTTCTGTGGATCTGTGCCATTAGGAAGCTTCATCTAAACAAAAATATCTGGCAGCACTCACTGTTGCTGCTCATCATATTTGATTTAAAAAGAATATACATTTATTACTCTATGCAAATGTCTCTTTAAACAAAGGAAGTGATCTGTCTGTGTGTGTGTGTGTGTGCGTGCATGTGTGTGTGGCACTAAGATGTGGAAAAAGCCCCATTACTCTCTGGCTTATACATCAGACACATCCTCAGAACAGACTAAACACATTTAAAGTTGTTGGTTATCAAACAGGGCTACGGTATATAGAATATATAGTGTGTGCGTGTGTGCGCGTGTGTGTGTGTTTGTATCTGTGTTTATTATTGTATAAAGGTACGCATCTTAAACTATAATTCTTTTTTTCTTTATCACAAACCTGTGGTAGTTATGGAACAATTACTGTTTAACTTGACACGCTATGCGTGCTATTTAAGATGAGCAGATATGAAGAAATTTTAAAGGTTTTGTTGTTTTTTTACGTTTTTTTTTTTTAGTTGTGGCCTCTGCATTGGAACCTGTTTCTGCTCTCAGCTCTCCTATAACTGTTGGGCTGCTCTCTGGTTTGATTTTTTTTTTTACTGTAAAGGGTTATGTATTGTTTAACCCTAGCAGGCTCAAAACAGGTATAATAATGACATACAAGCATTAAAACCCACCTCAGAAACTCGCTGTGCCATTACAGGGACACGCTCACGCGCCGTGACCGAGCCCTGCGTCTGGAACAGGGTCAACACAGGGCGCTAACTCCCTAGCTAGCACCCTGACAAACGATGTCTAACGGATAAGCTAAAGCTCAAACTGTATACTGTATGACTCGGTTCAACATTGCACTTGGTTGCGTTGAACTCCATCCACAGGAATATCTCACCTCAAGTAGCTCTTCAACCCATAAGCTAGCCCCCAGCAGCCTGCTAAGGGCTAAGCCCTATATGGCCTGACAGTATGTTTCCATGAATGTGTGTGTAGAATATGTGTGTGTGTGCGCGAGTCCCATCTTCTCAGTCTGTCTCAGTTCTCCTTCAGTAAAGATTACTGGCCCTAATTTGGCCTCGGCCGTCCCCACTGACCTCAGCTCATAAAAACCTCATGACATAACGCCATGACACTAATTGGGACCCTCGACTCGCCCTCACCCACCACCTCCCACCCCCCCATCCATCTGCCAAATGGCACTGTTCAAAGCCTCGGGGGTGAGCGTTTAACCGCCACCACCTCCTGCAACTTTCAATGGCCAGTTTTTATATATGTTGTGTGTCTCTATGTCAGCGTGCAAACCTGTCGCCCCCCCCCCCCCACATCACACCTGGTCCCAGACTTAGACTCCCCTCCTCCCTCCAGTTTTAGCTTTTACACCCTCACTTCCTGTTGAACACATGTAGCCCCCCCCCCCCCAAACTCCAACCCCCAGATGTCTTTACCGTTTTCCTCATTCCGTGTCCACCATGTTACATCAGCTGCTTGCATGAAATAGGTTGTTCAATTTGGGGTTTTTTTTTTTTGTTTTTTTTTTGTTTGTTTGTTTTCTCCCAATGTCACATTGGCAGTAGTGGAGAGAATCATCGCTGGCAACTATTTTATTCATTTTGTTTTCGTTGTTGTTGTTTTCAACATTGAATTGCGATATTTATATTTTTGTAATATAATACATGTTTTTTTTTTTTGTTTGTTCTTTCATTATTGTTGTGATACAAGTGGATAACAAATGCAGGGATTTTTATGTCTATTGAGAAAAAAAAACAAACACTATTACAGTTTAATCTGTATAGAGTGATCTGTATAAAGTGCTTACTAATGTTAAATAGGAAAAAAAAGAGTATATAACATTTTACACTACAGGTCTCATCATAGCTCTTAGAGGATTTAAAAAGTAAAAAAAAAAAAAAAATCATTGGTTCTTCCAGACTTCAGTCGTGGTTGGTATGGATGTATGCTGTTTTCAGTTACAAAGATAAATGTATGCCATATAATTTATTTATATGAAAATTTATTTTTGTAGTGTACATAGTAGTTGTCAAGGTATTTGACAGAAGTATATTTTTAAAGAGTCTATATGTAATGATATACCATAACAGAAAAAACAACCTTAAGGTGCACACTTTCATTGCTAACTGTCCTGTGAGACAACATCAACACCTCCCCTTCAGTATTATGTTCCGATTCTTGGAGAGAGACAGCTGTTTCTATGGGTTTGTCAAAGGCTGGCCATGAAAGTAGGAAATTGTACTAGCTCTCGAAATATTAATGTTCAAACACTGATAGAATTCTAACAAATAAAAAATATTATAACTTATTTGTCTCTTTGTTCATAACGTTAATAAATGGAAACTGAAAAAAGAATGCTTTGGTTTGCCTGTGACTGTTTCTTGTTTGTTTAGTTTAGGTTATTTGGGGACCGTGTGCAATGTACATTGATCTCAGTAAAAGAAAAGATGCTTTATACAAGATTTTGCCACTACATAATGTCCGTCTGTCGTCCCACAGCAGGTTGCAGACACAATAACACACAATAGCACACTGAAAAAAGGAAGGTCAGTGTACAGATATAAAAACATAAATAAAATATGTACCCAGTACAGGACACAGGTATTTACAGATACTTAAAATCCACAGTTTTGTGGCGTTGCAGGATCTTGTGCAAGATCGTACAAATGAAACGAGACAATTTCAGATGTAAAACACAACAGAATACACGCGTTAAAATGCGGTTAATAAAAGAGTGTAAAAGAGAGATATAATAGATCAAAGTGTGAAGTATACAGGTCATACCTAAAAGATAAGTAAAACAGCATGTTTCTTTCACGACGGTCCATAAAATGCCTTCAAATGTGTTGGTAACACTTTATATTACATATTCACTGTTAACTAGACGCTTAATAACATGCATAAGTAGCATACTAGCCCTTTATTAGTAAATATTAAGCACTTATTAACGCCAATGTAGAGAAAGAATGTAGAATAAGGTGTTAATACGTGCTTAGTGATGACTAATAAAGGGCTAGTATGTAACCTATATATGTTAGTAAGCACCTAGTTAATGTTGAATATGTGTTCCCTAATCTAAAGTGTTACCAATCTAGCAGTTTTACTAAATTTCAGTTCATTCTGGGAGTTCATTCTGGGTACATTTAAGGAAAAAAAGTCGAGTGGTAGACCTGGTGCTGTAGTTACTGATGTGGTATGACAAGAGGAAGTTTACCTAACAAGGCCTTGATAGTTAAAAAAAAAGAAGAAAAAAAAGCATATGCATTTTCCTCCTCTGGTTAAGAGACAACCAGTCTACAGATTCATATAAAATCCAGTGGTGTGTGTGTGTGTGCATTTGTTATAGAGCGTCTCTATGCAAGGTCCAAACGTAGGTACAGGTAAACACAAGCTTCGCTCCCTCCATCGTGTCCTGTGGTGTAAAACTCTTGACATCTGGTGTGGAGCCCTGCAGTCCTGCACCAACAGCCCACCCAGCTCCACCCCCTGCAGCCCCACCTCCTCCTCCTCCTCCTCCTCCTCCTCCTCCCTGTTTCGTATGATTTTGATTGATGGCTTTATAGACTGCAGGAAAATTGGTTGTAGTTACAATACAGCTGATCTCTTTGGTGACCTTGAGCTCGCTGCACTGAAGCTGAAGGAAAATAGGTGGCAGCTATCAATGCGCACGATCGATTGTTGCAAGAGAAACGTGTGCAAAAAAAATGTGCAAATGCAGCACCTTGTGTGTTGCTGTACAACATAGTCCACTGCAAATCTGTCTGTGTATCAAGAAACCGAGAATCAAGAAATCTGTTTTTCTTACCCGAAAATAAAAGGATAATTTTATCCATGGCTAAAAAGTCAACCTGGGCCTCAGGCTGAGGAACTCTGTGACCCGGGATCGGTGGTTAGACACACACGCAGTATGGGCACATCGTTTTCTTTTAAAGCCAATAAAGACACACTGCTCTGCTGCATGCTGTCCAAACAGTGCAAATGACGGGGAAGCTGGGGTGGCAGAGTAGATTTTTTAGTTTGCTGCTCAATGAAAACACTGAGTGAATGGAAAAAGCAACAACAAGGAAGGTAATAATGGGGCATGTTAAAAGTTAAAAGCACAATTAAGCCTGTGGAATTTGACGAATGGGCACAACAATCTCAGTTTTTACATAGATATGCACATTGCAGATTACAACAATGCATGCTAATGATCCAGCAAAAGAAGAAAATCATTCATATTCCACCACTTGTTTAACCTGTGAGGAGCAGTATACAGGCCTCTACACTGTTTGGATGGTTTTCCATATAGTACCGCCTCAACGTGGGGGGAGTTGAAACACAAACTAGTGACTTGTAAAGCAGTTATTTCCGATGTCCAGAATCATTATAATCAATTAAATGAAAAGATTAAACCAGTACTTCCTCCATGACCGGAGTACAGACTCCATCTGACACAGTCACTGAATTTTGCTAACGGAAACCCAAAAATAACAGCGCCGTGCCGAGTCGTGTAGTACAACGTGGGGTGAAGTGTCTCGCCCAAGGATACATCGGCATGTAGACTAGCGGAGAGGGCAATTGAACCCACAACCTTCAAGTTGAAAGATGACTCACTCTACCACAGGGGGGGGGTAAGGGCGACGAAAAATGCTAAAGAATGAAATATCTGTGACCACCGTGTGGTCGTTTAGGTTAACTAAGCTCTAATGTTGTGAAAGTCTTCCTCCTCAGAAACCCCGCCCATCATCTGCTGGAGGACCCCGGGTCACCAAACCAGCACACACACCCTCCTCTGGCCCTCCCTTACCCTTTAACTCCCCTCACCTCTTTACAAATACACACACACACACACACACACACACACACACACACACACACACACACACACACACACACACACACACACACACACACACACACACACACTTGGACTTGCCTTCAAAGGTGGATTCTGCACATATTGTGGAGAGGGCTTCATTGAAGCTAACGAGCGCCGGGTTGTTAATGACCGAGCGTTTCCTGTACCTGTCCTCGACCGACAGAAAAGGGGTTGGAAGTGGAGAAAGACAGATGAGGGACAAAAGAGGAAGAGAGAGGAGGAGGCAATTAAGAAGTCTCCCCTCTCTGCTGCACTAATGGACGCTTCAGCTGTGGCTCTCTGCCCAAACCTTTCTGACAATAGAGCGGATATGTACTCCCTTCTTTTACTTATTAATTTCTTTCCCTGTTTCGCTCAACTCCTTATTCTTAACATATACTGTATGTGAGAGGACATATTCTTATGCTCAAGTCCTCCTTTTCCATCCATCTGTCTCCCCCCCACACACACACCACCCCTTTTCATTCTGAAAGGTTTGTCTATCGTCACCTGCCGGCAGAGCTAAACCCCTCTAAGTGTATACTCTGTTCTACATGAGTGATTGGGCTGCTGACATGACTGCATGGGACACACACACGGACACACACACATATCAGCACACACTTTGGCAGACCTGGGACCAGAGTTAAACATTCTTCATATATACTGTACATATAACCTGTACCCTAACCCTACACACAGACACATATATACATATATATACAGTATATGTGTGTGTGTGTGTGTGTGTGTATATATATATACATATATATACATATATACACATACACATATACACACATATATATATATAGGCAGTCTTGTATAAAGTACCTTAAAGTGTTACTTGAGTAAAAGTACAAGTATCTTTCCAGAAAATGACTTTGGAAGAAGTCGAAGTCACTTTTTTATAATATTACTTAAAGGGACACTATGTAGTATTTATGGGTTTATATAACCCCAAATCCACTTTTTTATACATATTATGTGCTCCTGCATTGTCTAGTCGCTGTATAATAGTTTTTGTTTCATTTTCGTAGTGTTTCAAAGTCATGTAAAATAACACAGTCGCGGACCGCGGTTGCATAGCCACTGTTAGCAGCGAGACGCCATGTTTCTACCGGAGCCTGTAAGGACAAACGCGAGAGAACAAAACAAGCGTCTCTTTACTTGTAGCGGAAGTCCCGCCTCTACTCTCTCCGCTTCGTCTGCTACGGCCGCGGTAGCTCGCCCTCTCCCTCACCTCACGAACCTCATCTGCTGACACGGAGAAAGACAACGAGGACGACATTTGACCAGCTGAGGATACCGTAGCGCTCAGGGAAGGGAGGGGGTGAGCAGAGGAGCAGTTCTTTGTTGTAAATTTCAGCCTCTCCTCTAGATAGCACTATAAACTACTTACTTCACCTTTAAGTAAAAGTCTTAAAGTATATGACATTTACTGTACTTAAGTAGAAAAAATAATTTTCTAATATAAAGTGGATTTTAATTCCTGGATCTGCTATTCTATGTGTGTCCTTGAGCAAGACACTTAACCCCATGTTGTGACGTCCGAAAGGCAAAATTCTTCTTCTTCTTCTGATTTTATTTGGTAGTAACGGGTCACAAAGATAGTTAGAGGAAATGTAGTGGAATAAAAGTACCAAAAGTTGATAGAATTACAGATAACGAAGGAAAGCACAGACACGTGAATTTTGTACTTAAGTAACAGTAACAAAGTATTTGTATTTGTGTATCTGTGTATATGTATATGTATATGTATTTAGTTGCCATGGTTTTAGACTCAGACTTGTTCTCATATTGAACTCTTAATTTTCTGCTTTTGCTTGGACAAATAACATTTTTAGATGAGATCAGCTCTTTACCAAAAAAGCCAAGTTTTTTTTGTTTTTTTTTACACATACATAACACATGACGGCTGCTCACAAAACATTTGCAGAAAGCATTTTCTTATACACTACTACAGCTCTCCAGGAATCCTGAGAGAGAGAGAGAGAGAGAAAGAGAGAGAGAAAGAGAAAAGGAGGGAGGGAGAAGTTCAAGACTCGTCCAAATCTGAGGAGCAGCTGACATGATTCACTGTGCATTCAGCGCCTCTCAAAGGCTTCTGCTGCAAAAGCGTTACACCTACAGAGCCAAAGATTGTATCTCCCCTTCACAGTCTGCAGTAAAAACCTCAAGAGATTGGCCGAGAGTATTATTACGGTTGGCTGTTGTCGCCACGTGCAGACAAAGCTCTAAATGAAATGCTGACACTTTTGTGGTTCTCCATCGTTTAAGGCCTCACTTTTCTTCTTCTTCCACCTCTGCGTGGTGGAGACTCACACCTGAATCCACCTCAGGTCTGAGACAGGTGACTTTTTACAAGTGAAATGGAGTCATTTAGAGAGGGGAAGTTGCAGAGAAAGGGGAAGAAAAAGGTTTGGGAGCAAAGGCAGATGGAAAAAAGCAGGGAGGAGGAGGAGAAGGGTGGTCGACAGTGGATGGGAGTAGCCGTATGAGAGTAATTATAATGACTGATGTTGTTTACTCCCATTTCCCTTCGCATCATTTATTCTGTGGAGGTGGAAAACCCACCCACTCTTTCTTTGTGTTACAGACGAGTGCTACAGAGCGGTTGCGCCAAGCCATGTCATAATCTCTCTTCTTCCGTTAATACTGGAACCATTTATCCTGCCCCTCAGCTCCTCTCTTTCCATCCTCCTTTTGCTTGGACGTCTCTGGTCTCGTCTTTGTCTCAACTTTCCACGTGCCTTTTTTTTTGTTTTCTGTCCATCTCGTGCTTCATCCACTCTTTTGTGTTGACACGGACGTGTGTGTGTGTGTGTGTGAGACGTGAGCTGTTTACACCGACGATGACAAACTGAGGGCTGGATGCTGTAGTTCCTTTCTTCTTCCTTTTGTTTAATGCAGTCCTGGTGGGATGCATACTGTACACACACAAACTCTCTCTCCAGATGAACGCACCACCCACCTCTTTGTTTAAACTCTGTGCCGTTTGCCTTTGCCAGAAAACATGCAGCAACGTATGGAAACAGATGCATCATCTTAAGCTGCAAAGGGGGGACGGAAGAGGGGAAGAAAACCCCACGTCTAAATAATTTCATGCGTCTCAGAGTCTTTTTGGGTGATTAACATTGTGTTAAAGGCGCCATATGTAAGAATGTGGCCAAAAACGGTTACTACACTTCAAAATACCGAGGTCTTTCAGGTTTCGTTTTTCTCCGCCATCGTAGCTCAGATGTAACTGGCAACCCGTGGTTGCTCGGCAGCTGAGACTCTACTGACTGCAATGATTGGTAGACGGCGGTAGGTGGCGCCACATGATTTCAGAACATAAACATGATTTGCAGTCTGCAAAAGATTTTTTTAACGTGAATATTTTGGCTGTACTGTTGTTGTTGGTGAGTTCAGTTTGTTATATGAACATTATTCCTGAGTCTCTGTGACATATTAGGAGGATTTTAAGATAAGATAAGATAGCTTTATTTATCCCACAGTGGGGAGAGAACAGGGTTTTCAGTTTATGGCCAGTTGCTTTAGATTTATTGCATAATGCACCTTAAAATTTAAGATGGCAGCCACTAATACAGGTAAAAGGAAATAAGGATAATTTCAATAACTAAAAGATAGGCTGATGATGATGTGAGAGGAGAGGAAGACGAGAGTCATTTTTTTTAATTCTTCCATCTGTGCTTATTGATTCTGGCACCATGACAGATGCCTAATGAGGAACAGGGCTGGAGGACAGCATCGACGACCCCCGGGGGGGAGGGGGGGGGGCTCTCAAGTTTGAATCAACACACAGACACATGTACGGGGAAAATATACGAGCGTGCACGTACGTGTGCACGTGAGCTAAGAGAATACAGTGAAAAATGCTAGTTTATGTCGGCGATATTCACTGGTTTTTTTCGAAGCACTAAAGTAAAGTTGTTATTACAAGCTCTTCATGATGTTTCAAGACTCAGTACTTTGTGGCGTCACCCACTTTAGTCAATGAGAACTTGGACAATTTTTTGTTAAATAAACCCACCGCAGACTAAGCCATTATTAATAATAATAATAATAATAATAATAATATAATAATAATAATAATTTAAAAAAAAAAGAGTGAAATCCAAAATAACCAGTAAAGAGAAAAGTTCTTGAAACAGTGGTTACAGGTATATCAGCACATATGATTGACTGATTGGAAACGATGTGGGTCTGAAAAAGCACACGCACACACACACGCACACACACTCAAAATAAAACAGAGAAATGATTGCGGTGGAAGCTGTCGAAGAAGGATTTTAGAGCAGGAAGTGTGTAATTATCGTGGACAGAGGGCCAGATAGATGGATGTGTGTGTGTTTAACACTCCCACTCAATTTCCCTGCAATCTACTGGACTAATAGAAAGCAGGTGTGTGTGTGTGTGTGTGTGTACAAAACATACACTGTATGTGATTCACCGTGTCACCGTTTCAAAAAAGGACACACACAGCTCCAGTATCGGGTTGTGAAACGATAAATGACTGACAGGGACAAAGTCGGCGATTTCTCCGCTGTTTTCAGGTCAAGTGGAGTCCTGGGGGCCCAGTGTAATCAAAATTGAGCTCAGTTTTTAGCAACAAAAACGAGTCATAGATTCATAATTCATGCAACAAAGGGGGAAAATAGAGAAATACAGTGTGCTCTGTTAACTGCAATTAAACATTTACTTATCACTTCCATGCTTCCTGTATCTAATCAACACACACACACACACACGTGAAAACACATACATGTTGGCAGCACAGTATAAACTACACAGTATAATAATAATAATACATCATAAGATAACTACATAAAGACCTGTATGATCACGCGATGCTGCGACCTTCATACTTGTCAGTGTGTACTTCACAGTACAGCGTGTACATTGGTGTGCAGTCGCTGTGCTGTTTCACATTGGTCACAGAATCTCTTTCCCTCGCTCAGATCAATCCTTTGAGATTCGTCTCAAAGCCAAGAAAAAGAAGCTTTAAAATGCCTGGAATTGTCATGAATTGTGTCCTTCGTGATTGCACGTGTTTATACTCGGGGGATAAAATGAATACTCTGTAGATGAAGGATGTGAAAATGAGGTTGTGATCTGTACACGTCTACTGTGACCGTACAAATCAGACATTTTAAGACAGTATAGAGGGTGAATAAGTCTCGATTTCCTTTTATGCATTCTCTGCATTGGACATTTTTATTTTCTACTTTCCTGGATATTTGGTTGGTTAGTTATTTGGTTGGCGCCATAACCATAAAGTGGTGGAAGATGAGAAGAAATGGTCGTCTGATTGCTCTTCTTTTCTTTCCTCCCTTATATATACCATTTAGTTTTTTTTTTTTTTAGAAAGGTTTTTGCATCAGCATTCTGCACAACCTGTTGAAGAAAGGCCACAGTCCTGTTGATTGTGGCCTTCTCCAACCAGCAGGGGGCAGGATTTCAGCTGTCCATGCATTGTCAAAAATTCAGTTACAAAGACATACTTTGCTAATTCTATGTATTAGTTTCATAAGAGAGTCATTTTAGAAGTCTGTGTGGCACTTCTGCTATTTTTACAGTAAAATAAATCTAAAATATTCACATAAAATATAAGGAGCTCTAAAATACAACAGAAATATCTGTTCTGCTCTTATAGGCTATAGTTTATATAGCTTTAATCAAGAGAAAACACTTTATCTTTATTACAAGATAGTGTTCATGATCACACAAAATGTAGATGTATCAATGAGTGCGTTTACACGCTAAAAACTGATTACTGGCAATAATCGGGTAACTGGAATAAACCGTTAAAGGTGTCCACATGTCTCTAAGAAATCAGATTATTGACAGAAACCTATGTGTTAAACAGTTTTTCAAAAACCGATAATGGCAATAAACTGATAACGAAATCACTTTATTCCGTTTGCATGAGCACTTGAATAACCAGATAACTACAAAGACCCGATAATAATCTGTTTTTTTTAGTGTGCATGCAAACGCACTCACTGACAATGTGACATTGACCAGGTCAAAATCTGGGTGCCTGCTGGCTGTTTGGCTGTTTGGCTGCAAGCGGATTAACGGAAGTCCTGTTGTCAAATATAAAAAGAGAACACAATCAAATCTCAGACGCAGATGATTGTGGTTGTTCATATTCCCCTCTCCTCCTGTGACAGAGGACATCACACACACACACACACACACACACACACTGAACCGACTAGGCCAACAAAGCGAGCAGCAGCAGCAGCAGCAACAGCAACAGTGTGTGGTGGTGGTGGTGCGTCACTTCTCTGGCAGGGCCAGGTAGGGTAATCACTTTGGTCTGGACCTGAACTGGTAATAGGATTGGTCTGGATCAGAAATAACAAATTTGTCAGCAGCTGTGTGGCTCCCTGGTCTCAGTGAGCGCCGGGATAAGCTCCAGAGTCTGATACCCAAGCTCTCTCTCTCTCTCTCTCTGCCCCGGCTCCATCTTTCTGTGGCCAAACCACACGGTCCAAAAAACAAATATACTTTGAAAATTAGCTATCACGCTCTCTCCCCCAAAAGAAGTCTATTTATGGAGGCATTTTTGTTTTATTAGCGGAAGGACTAGATTTATAATTTCCTGATGAAATAAAAATAAATATGGTTACATTTTTCACACTTAGTTGTCCTAAATGAGGCTGACACCAAAAATTGCCATATATATATATATGTGTGTGTATGTATATATATATATTTATATATATATTTATACGTGTATATGTATACATATATACATCTATTAAATATATATATATATATATATACAAATATATATACATATAAACAAATATATATACAAATGTACATATATATATATATATATATATACACACATATATACAAATACATACACATATACATATATACACAAATACATATACACATATATGTATATATATATACATATATGTGTATATATATACACATATATATATATATGGCAATTTAATATCAATTAAAAAAATCAAAATCACAAACAGTGACTGGACAATGACAACATGCTGGAGTAGTTTGTTGGCAAATGGCCGTGATCAAGCACTAAAGCATACATACTGTACACACATGCACATACACGGACGCACACACACACATACACACAGACAGACACACGGACCAGTGGCTGCCTGGCTGCGTGACAACCGGTCTCTTGGCTCTGTAATAATCACAGAGTAGCAGTACAGTAAAAACACACGTGGTTTACACTACATTTCTCCTAGCATCCATATGTGTGCCTGTGCAAGCAAAGGCATAGCAGCACACATGCACAGCCCACAAGGACACACACACACACACACACACACACACACACACACACACACACACACACACACACATACGTGCAATACATAAACACACAAAAAACACAAAACCATCAGTGTGTGGGTTTCCACTTTGGGCATCAAACCACGCTCTCAAGTTTTTTTGCCGTGGTTTTTCTTTCCTTCTCTTTCGTTTCTTCGAGTTTTGCCAGGGAACTCGTTCCAAACCCATATGCTGATGTTTTTACAAGACTTAGACACACACATGCACTCACACACACACGTACAGGTTTGCACAGTTATTCTTCTTAGGACACTCCACCGACTTCCATTCAAGTGAACAGTCTAAACAATGCATTAACCGTAACCTTAACATAACCACAACTCATATCTTTGCCCCCAGACTTAGCCAGTTCCTTAGAAATTAGGTTCTGCCTCATTAGGACCTGGTTTTGGTCTCCATGAGGACTAAGGTCACACGCACACATTCATTTTGTGCAGCATTCGAAATGAGGACCCTCATAATGCCAAATAAAACCATTTCTAACCCTAACCCTAAAAGTCAAAAGGTCAGAACAGGAGGACCAGCTGTCCTCACTTTCCCAAAATGTCCTCACTCCTTTAGGTTTATAAGTTTCTGACACACACACACACGCACACACGCACACACACAGAAATCTAGCCCTGGTTGACCTACATGGTGGCAGCAGCAGCTTGGGTGGAGCTGATGGTGAACCTGGACCATGGCCTTATGATTTAAGCTGCTGTCATGTTATAATGGAAACAGCAGCATGTTATAAGAAAGTACTTTCTTCTTTACTTTAAAATAATAATAAAAACTTCAGGACCAGTTTTATTATTTATATATACATGGTTAAAATCAAGGTTAAGTGTTTATGGGTATGCACATTTCAGGCAGGAGTGTAAATGTGTACACACACATCTAGAAAATAATCAAAGTTTTAAATTGTGTGAAAATGTTAATTTTCCAATTAATAACAGCAGGGGTGATGTCATTGGATTTTTTTTCTTCCCCCAAAAATAACTCAGTAACCAACTCGATCAAAGATAAAAGTCTAAATGACTGGGCTATAGCGGAGAAAAAGCTAATAATAGTGGGATATACAGTTTCCTGGAAATGTGGCGAAATGTATTTTAATGGAAAACTTCAGACATTAAGAAAAAAAAGATACTGGCCCTCACAGAAGCTTGTGCACACACGCACAGTTTCCATGTTCTCTTTGGGAAGCAGGCCACAAGTGCCAAGCGACGAGGAGACACACACACTCACACACACACCTGTGTGCACACACACTCACACACTCACTCCTGCTAACTTATACACACACAAGTTGTTTTTTTGTTTCCTCAGAAATTCGAAGCGTCTAATGTGGAGCCGCTGATAACTTTAAGCACATTCTGAGAGACTGCACTGCCTCACTGTGTGAGCACAGGGCATGTGCATAAAGACTTCCATGCAGAAGAAGAAAAGGAAGATCTAAGGAAAAAGGTTTATTACCAATATTATGTGCAGATGATGATTTAAACTATATTTTAACTAGATTTTGTGGAGTAAAATAATCAATTATCCAGTATTTCAGCTTGGCGCACCCTTGGTAAATTGATGTGGGAATAATACACAACTCCTTATATGGACATCCTATGTGTGTGTTTATAGGTCACATTTTCAGGCTTGTGCTTCACAGTTTTTAAGATCATAATTTTAAATAAAATGTGATTATGGTGTTTTTTTAAATGTCATTTTTTTAAAGATTTAATGTCGTTCTGATTAGTTTTCTTCAGTGTATCTGAATTTTTATTTTATGGCTCTGGGTCATGATGACTTTTGTCCATAAATAACAGAAAATACTTAAAAATAATAAAATTGATGAATGACGTTTAAAGTTTCTCCGAACCACGGTGATGATGCCTTCACGTGTGTTTTTTCCGTCCGATCGACTGTCCAAAAGACAAACACATTTTTTTCATTGTCGTAGATTATGAATAAATTTATTAAATGGTCAGATTTTATGAGCGGAAACAAGCATCAAAATGAACTTATTTGTAATGAGGAGAAGTCAGTGTTAACGATTGTATTTTCTCCATTTTTCTTTTATTTTTGTCCATAAAACGAGCCAAGTGACTATGACATTGTATATTGTACATCATTATAGCCTCTGTAAATACATTTTTACATATTAAATAATGGAAAAAAGCAGCCTCAATGCTCTCGCTGATGACATATTGACATTTAATGACTTAATACAATACAGTTCTCACATGTAGACCCCTTTAACACGTCCACATGCAGAGACAAACACAAGAAGTGCAGTTCTAAGAGACACCAGTTTAAATTGTGTGTGTGTTTGCAGTGCAAAAACTCCCAGTTTTCTTGCATATACATACACACACACACATACACAGCATATGTTTGAACAAGCATTTCCTGGTTCATCTAGGCTGCTCTGGGTCTGGTTAAAGCCTCTGGGTGATTTGTCAGTTGGAGCCATGCAAGCCGGGAACTCCTCAAAGTTTGCTTTGGGTTTCAGAGGGACACACGCTCCAGGACCCCTGAATTCCTGGCCATGGTATGCACTCGGTTTAACTCTCTGGACCTTCAACCCCTTTAAATGCATGACACACGTGTACACACACACTCATGCAGATGGAATCATAAGCATATGAACAGAGAATGTGTATATTTTTCAAATGTGGAAAGATTTGCACCATTATACAAACACACACAGCACAGCCATTGTTCCAGGCATTCCTAAACTTCTTTTAACCCTTGAACTGCTAATGAGTGAGTGACAGCGCGAGGTCAGAACCACAGCCGGCGAGTCAAACTGTTTAAATGTCTGACAAAAATGACAATGTAATAA
This sequence comes from Microchirus variegatus, assembly GCF_963457635.1. NCBI lineage: Eukaryota > Metazoa > Chordata > Actinopteri > Pleuronectiformes > Soleidae > Microchirus > Microchirus variegatus. The sequence goes on along the minus strand of NC_139819.1, from coordinate 10,207,520 downwards.
AACATCCATGATAATGATTGTTATTTTAAAGAGATTATATATTATAAACATACTTATAGGAGGTATATTCATTCAATCACTCACTCATTGTCTATGGCTTTATCCTCCATATGAGGGTCGCAGGAGCCAATCCCAGTGGAGACAGGGCGAAAGTTGGCGGACCCCCCGGACAGGTCGCAAAACAGTCCATCACTGGGCAAACACACAGAGACAAACAGCCATTCACTCTAACACTCACACCTATGGTCAATCCAGAGCAGGAGTGTATAATCTGGTCAGCAGGAGGCCAGTGAAGTGGGGAAAATGTTTGTCTCTGGAAAAACTATTTGGGGAAAAAGCAGAGGGAGGCAGACATGAACTTAAAATTGAAAAAAGCAAACAAACATAAAATCAAAGTATTCTATCATGAAACAATGTATAGTTTGCAATAAAAAAGCATATTGATGCTGCAAATGAATGTGTAAATAGAAAAACATGCATAAATAATGACTAAGCCGCATTAAATTGACTGGCGGCCCGCATATATATATATATATACACATACATATACTATATATGTATGTATATATACATGTATGTTTATATACATATATATAATATATATGTATATATGTTACTTTTATAATGTATTTTGTATTAATTATATATACAACATATATATATATGTGTGTATACACACAATATATATATTACTATAAAGTATGTTTATTTATAATTTTTTCATAAATAATTTTAAAAAAAGCTCTTACAATACTATGACTCAATTTCCCAGAAGGCACTGCGGGGCTCTCTCAGCCAATAGCCTCCTCTGTACACGGAACCGCGAGAGAAGAGGGAATTTCAGTTTGTGTGACTCGCCTTGCTAAACTTGTGTTGTTGTTGTTGTCTGAAGAATGTGAAGACTGAGTGGACGTAGCTGACCTTTGCTGCGTGAAGACAGACAGCAGTTCGGCGTTTGTCTGAACGTCTCGCACGTAAGTCTACGTCTCTCTAGAGTACTTGTGCTACACGTGCTAACAGGCTAACAGCTGAAATAGTAAACCGGGATGACGACACAGCTGTTGTGATTGCGTCGCTAGGACAGGCATGTACACACAGCTGTTATGTAGTCAAGCTATTATGTCAACTTAAAGAAAGTTATAACAAGATATAAAAATATATAATATTTGTCCCAACAACGTATTTAAAGTGGAGGAAACACTGGCATCATGTGGTGTGTTATAATTGTTGCACCTACACGTTTCAGTGAAGGTTAGTGTGCACTTACTATCAAAAGGGAGCAGTTTAGTGTAAAGAAGAACGTTTTACGGTCTAAAAATCTACTATTAACCAGATTACTAGTAACTACTAACGATTGTACATAATACATAATTGACGACTCTCATAATTGGTGATGATTATTTTCTGGATTAATCGATTTGTTCATCAGTGTTGACCAAACTTGGAAATTATGTCTTATTTTGTCCACAAACCAAAATTGTTCAGTATTAATGATATCTTTGTTATATGGAGCAAATAAACCAGAAAATATTCACATTTAAGAAGCTGGAAAATAAGAGAACTTGTTTAAATGATTAAAAAAGATATTAATAAATGATCTCAAACCGATTAATTAATTATCAATATAGTTGAAGATTAATTTAGTAATTGATTAATCATTAATTCATTGAATAATCAGCAAGTCGGGGCGAAGTCTCCTGTGTAGAATAAAAAGTATAAGCAAATATAAATTCAAACAATTAAAAAAAAAAAAAAACCCACTATAACAGTTAATATAGAGCTTCTATGCATCGTATATGTGTTGTGATATTATTTTCAACAAAGATTCAGCATATCAATCATAACATTTGAAAATTTAAATTCCATTCAGAATAATAGCTCATATGCGAAATGTTCTCTATTTACTACATCTGTGTTGTTTTCTCACAATTAAGAACGTTAAAATAAACGTTTTTACTGAATTTTGTCAGGCTAAAAGGTCTTTAATTTTATGCTTATTACACATTTTGCCACCTTTTCAACATCAATTCCACGGCTGAATAAATGAGTGGAAAAAACATAACTGATAAAAACAGTCACTGAGCAGTTTGATGAGTACGGAAAGGAAATCACTTTATTTTGTAAACCCATGGCATTTGATTTTTTTAAATTGTTTTGTTCACTAAACCATTTCAAGAACTACTGAAAAACTATGTTTTTCCAGTTTTTATATGGGTTAATGCCATATATAAAGAAATAAAGAATGTCAAGTTCTCTAAATTAAACTCTTCCTTTTATGACTATTACTGACAGAGCACTTCATCCAGGTGTCCTTAAATATAACATACTGCAGCGTACAGAAAATAATTTTGAGAAAGTGACATTTAACTGATTTGATTATACTGAAATAACGTCAACAATCTCATAATTGGAACAGCAAACTTACCCTTACCCAAAGTCCACAAACTTAGTTTAACAAATTTTCAAGGTAATATTTGACCAGTCACATCTCATTCCTATTCCAGAATGTGTTCAGCCAACATGAGAGCTCCTGTTGAGCATGTTTGTGCTCATGTACATGATTTTTTTTTAGCACATGTAACATGTGTTTGCGCTTACACCTTTGTGTGAGTACAATGTACAGTATAATATGCCTGTGTATGTTGTATTTGCCAACGTGTCAATGTTTTTGGAGGGAGTATCTGCTACTTAGGTATTCGGCACACAAGTTCTTTTCCACTTCTGCTTTACTGAAAACTTAGTCCCCAACACAAGTCAACAAGAAGCGTTTGTTCTTAATTCGGTTTTTTTTTCCCCTCCCCGAAAATGAGTATTTATATATTCACATCAGTGAGCCATAGGGGCTTTCCAGCAGAGATGATGGCAAGGCATTAAACAAATCGTGTGTAACGAGGTGATCGTAAAACACAACCCTGTGGTGTCCCACACAGACCTGTCATTATGGCAAAAAACAACAAACACACACATACCCGCACACCATTCTCAGGCTATATGCAGACATGAAACACATCCTCACACATATACCCCCCTGATATACCCCTGCACTGTCAGTTTCTCAGTAGGCACTGTGGCACGTACAGAATGTCGGCAAAAGGCTTTGTTGCCTACAGCTTTAATGGTTTAATTGGAAGATTGTGGTCACAAGATCTCAACATAACTAGATTAAAACACGTTGCTTCAATTTATTTTCCACTTATTGTTACTTCCACTCTGCCTCTGCTTTTGTAGACGGTGGTAAATGATGCACGCCACACATTTTTGTATTAAAGCAGAGCTTCATAGCTCATTATGTACTGATGATGGTTGTTGTTTTTCGAGAGGATCAGTTTTTTTTAAATTCAAATCAACTAAAAATCCAGTCAGTTTTAAAAATAGATGCAGATTAATCATCCTAATGGTAGCATCCCAACTTTCTTGTAAAGATTTTCTGATTGCAATCAGCCTTTACAGACCCCAAAAAACAAATAAACAAAAAGATTCCACACAGTGTGTGTCCTTAGGGTAATAGTAGTATGGTTAACTTTATTTCCTTCCTCTTTAAACATTCGAAAAGCTAATAAATAATGTGCTCTCCGCGCTGCCTTTTGTTAATCACTCGTGGCTGTAGATGAGCATCTTTGTGTATGTAAGTACTGTGATTTTAGCTTCTTACTTGAATAGGATTATATAAAATGTAATATGTTCCGGTTTCTATGCTTTGCTATATTAGACATTTAAAAGGTTCATCATTTTGATGAGCATGCTGATAGGAATGCTGATAGTGTACAGTTGTATGACATTGAACATTACTCAGTTATAACAGTAACAAAAGAGCAGATAATGAAGATGTTTTGTTTATCTCCTTCAGGTCTCTCTCTTAGGTCTTAAATAACTTCACCTAGAAAAGAAGACGCCTCTCTCTGTGTCTCTGTGGCAACTAGTGATCCAGCTCCAGCAAAAATGACTGAGCCCTTGCTAGACGTCCAGGAGATGCAGTTCTGGCTGGAAAAAGTGACGGCATGGGGCCAAGCTGACAGTCCAGACTCTCAGAAGGACATCAGCCTGCACATGAGAAGACTAATCGTTTACCTCCAGCAACTGCTGACACACATCAATAACATGGTAAGCACATAACATAAGTTTGAGTCTTCTACTCCCATATGCCTGTAGAGTCTAATTTAATACTCTATAAAGTGTATAATATACAGGCTCAACACATCTTACCCAATGAAATAAATTATATAATAAACAGCTAATCAGTTTATGCTGAGCAGCCAAAAAAGCCATCTGATTAATGAAGCACAGAGTTGCTCACACACTCGCAGACGTGCACAAGCTCACTCTCAGTCCACGCCAGGCCGTGAACAGTGAGTCCAGAGTTTGGTCGTCTCCTGCTAACAGAGGCTGCTCTGTGCTCTGTGCAGAGGCTGTGTATGTCTGGCTGGCAGTGCTGCAGTATTGAGTTAGTCAGGTAATAGCCGCAATGGGACCTTCAGCGCTAACCTAATGTATCCCCGTATCAGGTCTGCAAATTTGGGACGGCAGCAGAGGACAAGGAGGGGTGCAGGACTTTGAGATTTCAGTGCTACTGTCGCACATCCTCCTTCCACCTCTTTCTCCTCAGGGCTCCGTGTCTCTCTACCTCTTATAACCTCCATTTCTCTCACATAATATGCTCTTTTCCTCACTTACATAATGTTTTTCTTGTTAGTTTTACAGTCATGGTGCTCTTGCAGGTTTTAATTTGTGACCGTCTTTCAGTCCATGTGTTTTACTGTAACGCTCTGGTTAGAATCAGTCTCAGTCTCAGTGTCTGTCTTATGTTTTAGTTTTTCCTCTACTCTGGCAACTATTCATGAACTTTTATAGACTAAAGCACTGGCTGTCTATCTCGGTTAGCGTTATCTGGAGTGCACGTCATACGGAGGTGTCACTGTGATAGGGATAACGATCACAATGATAAGATATGATATAGCTTATGATACGATATGGTTTAATTTGGTCTGACGTTGTTTTCACTGGCAGATGACTCATAAAACACAAGCTGAGAGGAGAGCCTACTTCTTGGCAGCATTTTGTATCCCTTAATGACTTTATTTTCCTGTGGCTTATGCCCTGAGATGAAAATTACCCAGAGTTATTATTAATTTCAAGGTACACTTGGTTGGAATCTCTGGAAGTTTTTATATGTTCTTGGGTTCTTGGTATCAAAGCCTTTTTAAAGTCTTTCTTAAAGGGGACATATTATGCAAAAATCAACTCTTTAATCATTTAAATCCTTATATTTGGGACTCTGGAGGTCCTATCAGTCGGCAAAGTGTGAAAAAAGATGACTCACTCATGTTTTTGTGGTCCTCCTCAGTCCAAGTACAGGAGATAAAACGTGTGATGTTGACTTCCGTGCTCACACTGCGTCACTACGTCACAATGCGCTAAATTCCTGGAATTGTTGTCTCGTGGAGCTCCGTAAAACCATAAAACACGCAAGAGTGCTGGCGAGGGCAACAGTATCCGAAAACCGGAAGTCCGCGAAAAGTTCTATTCTTGGCTCCACAGTGCAGCACAGAGTCCTACACAAACTTCCAGCCTCAGAGGATTAATCTGTCCAGTGGATACATGTTACATATGACGGCAATGTGCCTGCTCGAATCTTTCCAAATACTAACTGCTGTTAGCTCCCAGTAGCATTGTAGTATAGTGTAGTATTGAAAGGACAAATATGAGAGTCGATTATTGATCGTCTTATTTACTTCTCAAAGTGAAAAAAAAAAAGAAGCTTTTCCAAACTATACTGCAGCTGTAGCTTAGCTAATGATGTACCAACAGTCCAAAATCCATACAGCTTTATTTCATTATAATATATGACATTCATGACAAGCATTTTTTTCACCTATTCTCCGATTGACTAATATCAGTGTTTTTCCATGTACATGCTTGCCATATATTACCACTAGGGCAGTTTTTTTGGCAAATATTAGGTATGATACAGATCCAGACACAAGGGTGATGATATGATAAATTGTTCTATTTTTGGATACCATAAGCTAGACGGTTATATTGAAATTTTTTCCCCCTCCAAATCATTTGAGAAAAGCGCTCATAGTTAAAATAACAATGTTATATGCAATAAAGTATTTGTCTAGTGAGAGGAGCAGGAGTCAAATGGTCAAAGGCCTGCTGCCAACGAGTAACTGGAGGCTTTAATACAACACAAAACCCCTGTTAAGTATATTTCCAATAGATTGAAACAGCACTTCAGAGAATCAGTAACATATCATGCCATGAGGTATAGCAATATCTTAGTGTATTGACATTTTCTTACTTTCCTGAACGTCATGCATCTAGTTGTATTAGAAATCCTCTATTTCTAAAAGAAATCATGGTTGCTACAGTAAAAACACGGTGTTACGACACACTCGAGCGTATGTTATGTTTATGTTCTCACCATAGTAACTCCAGCTTGTTGTTTGGGCTACTCTGATTGCTGCTCAGTGATGTCAGAGACAGAAGTGTTTCCTCACTCTCTCGCTCTTTATTATTGTCTATAAACTTTGCCTCCCTTTTTTCGAGAACATTCTTAGTCACTTCTGTGTAAGATGTCATTCCCTAATCAAAACAATACTTGGTCTCAAAGCTCATTATAATTAGGGCTAATGTTGACAAGGCTTTGATGGTGATTTGGCCTCAGAAGTCAGTGATAATGGCTTTTCTTTTGCGATGGCCTATTCCTATGGGCCTTCACTGAACTGTACTGTCTCTATTGTAAAGGATCATTCCTTCTTGAAAGCACCACTTACACATACATTGCACATGCATATATACACTCACATTGACGAAACGTTTACCATGTGTTGTTGGATTGATGGGAAGGTTTTTTTTTAGTTTTTTAGGGCTGCGTTCCAATCAACATGAGCGGCGTTAGGGGGGATAATAGCGAGTGCTTTGAAAGAGACTTGACTCGGCCCCCTTACAATTATGCTCCCCATTAATGTGATCTCATCCACTTGAATGAGTCAAGTTGGACTCACTGTGACTGTCTGATGCTCTTTTACAATGTATAGGCCTAAAGCTTCCATAACAATGCTTCAGCAAGTCGAGACTGATTACTTCCTCATGAAAAGACCTCTATTGAGGTGCGTTTAAAACTGGACAATGGACAATTAACTGGATCAGTAACTTAGATGGACTAATTATGACCTCCTCTAGTGGTGCTCAAATGTGTTATTGATACACATATATAAAATAGCTTTTTCTTACCATGTGATAAAATAACATTTAATTACTGAAATAAACCTTTCCATTGCATCTTTTTCCATTTATTGCAGACACAAATGGAAAAAAATGTAATAATTAATACACAAAACAGGTACTAAACATTGTTCATTTAAGTTTTGAATGAAAATAAAAGATGTAGCAGCATCAAGATTCAGAAAACAAATGTGGAAACCTGTATAAACCAGTAATAATCAGCCAGTTTAATAATATTTGGACTCCAAAGAAACGGAACAAGGTGAAGTGAAGCAAGCCATATCACATATAAAGTGCATATTGCTTCAATTACACCTGGAGATTTTTATTTTGTGGTCTGTTCTCATGAAAGCTGTTATTAACTGTTCAGTTAGCCCTGAGGCAACATTTATGATATGGTCTGTTATAATAAAACCTGATATTGTACACATACATGATTCATGGGCAAGTGTGCATATAAAAGCTTGTAAAATTAAGTCATACACGTCACTTTTTTTGATCAAACAGTTGATATGTTTTACAATATCGAATGTAGTGGTATCGTAAAACATAATTGAGTGTGTTGATTTATTATTAAAGCCAGGAAAGCAGTCTGGTGGAATAGAACAATGTTGTACACCTGTTTTTTCTCCTGTTTTAAACTGTGCACTTGTTGCTTTGCAGTGGACAATTAAAAATGATGCCTTTTTAATGTTATGAATAATGCACTACTGCTATATTTTCTCATGTTATACTGGAACAATGCTTTCTTTTTTGGCTTCTATTTCGTTTCAAATAATAATAGACTGTTCATTTTTTCATTGATGGGCTGTTTCCTTCAGTCACACTCTTTTGGTTTTGGTTATTGATTTCAGTGATCTCCCTCTGTAGCATGTCATATTTTAAATTGTTCAAATATTTGCAAGCAATCCTGAATAAATGGTGTGTTTTCAAAACAGAAATGTGTAGTAGATCAAGATCAAAGTATGTTGAAGTCCTCAAACACACAGTCTGCATTAGCTCAAAACCATGGATATTTTAATTTGATGTGAGATGAAATGAATCACATGGTCTCTTGTTGTTAACTTGCAGAGACACACACACACACACATGCTTAAGCCCTTCCATAGACCAGAGCCCGGTTCTGCATCTGTGTTCTGTCGACGGTATCTTTCACTTTTGACATTGTGGTGAGATTTTTGATATGAATCAAACAGTTTGGGTTCTCTAATGTTTGGTGTAGTGGTAATAGGTTGCTAGGTTAAAATGATACAATGGGAAAGGATGAAACAGGTGAGGAGGAGGTGTTGATATGTGTAATATTTTCATTTAACAAAGTATTTTTATGATGAAATCCATTATCTCATATCTGTGGTTATCTCTATTCTTTCTCTTAGGGCTCCACAACAGAATCCATGAAGAGGCTGCCCTACCTAGGCCAGTTTCTTGGCCGACTGTGCTGGAACGCTTATGTTACTGCTGATGGTGAGTGTTTCTGGGCAGATTTAACACAATTACTATGGATCAGGTCCAATGTCATGTTGGAACCCTCCCCACCCCAGTAAAACAGAAGTACTAATGATAATAATGATACTGAGATCATGGTGTGTATACTGTGATGTCTGCAGATACAAGCAGAGGATTGCTGTTCCAGTGTCTGTGGGGACTGCACTCACAGCATCCAAGTAATGCTGTGGAAAGAAAAGCCAACCAGTGGATACGGGTATGGAACAGATATTCTTTCTATTAAAAACACTCAAGGTTCATTAATAAAAGAGCAGCAGACTGTTTTTCAAATGAGGGACAAGGTTTGTCATAGGTTTACGTTACCCATGACGGGTATATGTATATGTACATATATACATAAATACATTTATACACATATATACATAGATACATATATACACACACATATATATAAATATACATACGTACATATACATACATATATTACATATATATATACACGCATACGTAAATAAAAAAAATACATATATATATATATATATATACATATAACATATATATATACTTTTTTTTTAACCTGTCCTGTCCAGTACCTTAGGCATGCACTATGGTTGAGTGCATGTCTGTTGGTGTTGAAAAGATCTTGCTATACGCAGGACGAGTGTCTAATACTCGTCTTGCTATTTATTGTTATTTTTACTATTTATTATTTATTAAGTGATGTGGGAAGATCGGCCAGACAGGAGGGGTGGGGGTGAGGATGTATGTGTGTGTGAGAGAGAAAGAGAGACATAATTTCGGGAAGATTAATAGGTGAAGATAAAATATTCATAAATTAAGTTGTTGTTTTAATAACAGCAATTGTAACTGAATATTCTCTGGCCTGATCCGTTTGCTGTTGATGTCTGAATGAGTTCTGGACAGACTTGACTTCGAGAGAATTAACCAACAGATCATCCTTTAACATTTTTTTCCCTCCGAGTGTCTTTGGGCTGAGATATTCTGTCCAATTTAACTTTTAAATAGGAATTCACTCACCAGCACATAGATGATGGATGAGTCTAAGCATGTTCTGCCCAAAACTGTAAAACATATTTTAAAAGCACGTCTGTTTCACCACCTCTTGTCACCAGAGAGGGATTGGGCTTTATATTATGGTTAGTTGATCCTACTCTTTCAGTTTTTAGGGCGCATACACAAAGCAGGGAAAGAGAACAGAGGGGAAATCAAGATTCAGCAATTTTCAACTCTGAGAGAGGGTTCACACAGATGGTGTATGATAAACAATGTGGAGACCTTCACATTTTAGCCAGATTAACTGCGTTTGTATTCTTTTGATGAATTTCTCATCTAATAAAACATCTTGCTAATTAAAACAGGGCCTTGAAAGTAAACCGTGAATTTGCCAGATGGTCTTTGACCCATAAAAGGGGAAGCAGAGTGCATGTGTCTGTTGTTGTGTGTGAATCTATGTCTGTGTGTTTTTACGGGCATATGTTTTTGTATGCAATCTATATCAATTTAATGTGCAGAATGTGGCTGTGATGGAAGATGTTGTTGCATATTTACAAAGCCTTGATTATGATTAATTATGTGTGTCTAATCAATAATGAAAATAATAGTTGGATGCAGCTCTGGTTTAAATTCAGCCTCTCTATTTATGCTGTGTTTTCAACAGTGTGTAGAACTAGTTCATCTTTGTTCTTGTTGTTTTACTTTGGGTTCACTCGGGCCACTCCTTACGAAAACTGCACGCATTCAATTTTATTCTGCGTCCAAAGAGCAACAAGTACAATAAACTTTCAAACCAGCCTCTCCTTTTTTCTCCTTCTCTTTTCCTCCATAGAAGCTTCCACTTCCCACTAATGACAGGAATGGCGGGAAGCACAAAAAAACCTCAGCCTGTCTGGAGTAGCAGGGCAGATTTTTTAGGCCAGAGATGGTGTGTGTCTCTGTTTTTGTTAGCCCCATCTCATTGTTTTCTGTCATCACAGAGTTAGGGTCTGTGGCACCTAAATACTGTGTTTGTGTAGCTTTGTGCATTTGCTATCATGTATTTATAAGGTTTCTGGGCAGATACATGCGATTTACTGCTACTGTAAAAACCATTAGTGGACACATGGATTTGTCTTCTTAAATTTTGAAAGTGCAAAAGAGTATTACACATTTTTTTCCGATAAAGTCTTCACTTCACCCCTCCCTGCCTGCCTGCCTCTTTCCGTGCCACATCTGAGTGATCTCACTGGGTTTGACGAATACTGGGTATTGCCACATAGTTGCAGCTATGTTAGTACTTTTGGTCTTTTTTCTTAACATCCTGTACCAGCAAGGGGGGACCACACAGTGCTGCAGTAAATACCATGATCTCTGAGGAGGTGTCAGGTGATTAGGGCATACAAGTGTAATATTAGAGGGTCACAGGATAGGCACTTGATACTTGAATATTTGACGTGCATCTTTAGTGACAGGCTGAACCATTGGTAGTCCCTGGGGCTGCTCTGGCTGCTTTATAGTTTTAAAAACACATTTTTAAACATTAGCTCCCACCAGCTGTTATATTAGAGGCTTTTATCTAAAGATGAAACAATAACGCTCCCCTATCATTTTCTCCTTCCTCTTCTTGGGTGTCATCCCCACACTGACAGGAATTCTGTTTGTATTCAATACATTAAATTCAAAACGATAGTAAAATATCATTATGTATGACATTGAGGAATTTGGGTCTAACTACTTTATGGCTCATTAAAATGCATATTGTTCATATAGATCATGAAGTTAATGAATTTAAAGAACAGTAAAGCTCCATCTAAATATGTAAATAAGTGATTAATAAAAGGGATTGGACACTGATATCTCATACTAGCCCTTTATTAGTAAATATTAAGCAGGTATTAACACCTTACGTAGGAAAAATCTTAATTCATGTTGTAATAGAGGTAGAATAAGGTTATATAGAATCAGGTGTTCATACATGCTTAATGATTACTAATAAAGGGCTAGTATGCTACTTATATATGTTAGCAAGCACCTAGTTAATGGTGGATATGTGTTCCCTAATCTGAAGTGTTACCGAAGTGTGTTTACATTTTTGTTATTTTGTAAAAATAAATTCATCTCGATTGACTCAGAATCACACTGAACTGAGAAATTAGATTAGTCATCCCCTGTTTTTATGTTTGTACATAAAACAACACATGCTCATGTGTTCATAATGCGCTCTGTCAGTGCACCAAGTTTGAAACACAATGGCTCTTACAGCTCCATTACTTTTACACGATCACCCTGCCTGTCTTCTCCACTCACTTCCCTCATTTTATCTTTGCCGTTTTTGGCCATCGGAGGCCTATACTTGAGTCTTTCATTGGTTTTGAGAGAATTCAATCATGGCCTAGTAATTGTTAACAGGCACCCATGAAAACCAACCAAAGTCTTTGCCTTGTGCATTTTTCTACATCCTATGTTTTAATTTTAGATTTATAGAGGGATAATTTCTATGGCAGCAGCACGTCAAAGCCCCCGAAAACAGCTCAGTTGCAGTTTTCTGTGAGAGAAAGATGACTTTTGACCTAAAGTATTTGCCAGCCATCTATCCATTTGTCCTTAATCCCATTCCTTCTGGTGACCACACCCTTTTTTCTCCCCCCCTTGCTCCAAACGCAGCCATTACTGTGCGTTCCAGTCTCTCTCCACCATTCCTTCTAACCAACCTTTCTTCTGTCTTTTATCCCCCCCCCCCCAGCCCCTCTGTGCCTCCTTACAAGGGTGGGATAAGTGTGATTGGTTTTGTATGTACTCGGAGTGCAGGGTTTGAGGGTGCTCAGATGGTAGTGATTGGGGTTGTTTTCTGAGACTATGTGGAGGGTAAGCATCCTAGCGTGCTGTAGGGCCTGGCCAATGAAACCACACAACTCCACCAAGCTCTCCTCTCCTCTGCCTGGGACTTTTTCGGATCCTTGTTTTCTACTATTATGCCTCCCTCAATCTTATTCTCTCCTCATCTTGATCACAGATTCTGTTTTATCTGCAGTTTTTTTAAAGGGATTTGTCTTTTTTTTTCCTTAGTGGAGTGGCTGCTCCTCTGCTTTTGGTTCATCTTAAGTTGTAAAAACAGATGTGTGCTGAAGATGTGATGAGGCCCTGGCTGTTTATGTTGGATCACACTTTCCAACACGTATCAGTAAATCAGCTTATCGTGGTCAAGTGGAGATGATTGTTTGAGTTTAAATCAATCTCCAATTCAAACTTCTAGGCCTTCTGGGAACAGTCTTGTCAAATGTGCAGTTAATTAATTAATAACTAAATTAATTGTGTGGCATCATTTTTATTTTTTGGGAATCCTAACATGAACAGTAAAATAAGTCAATATGTCTCAGATATTCCTTGTGTCATGTCATATCTTGTGTGAGAGTTTAGGTGTGTTCTGTCCCTTTCCACAGATGAGAATAGCTGAATTTATAAGTCTGCTTTTATCAGTGAATGATGAGGCCCCTTCTGAAAAATGCTTGTAAAACACCAAGGCTCTCCATAACAAATAATGTTTATTCTCAGCTTGCTCATATGCTGTCCATACATTCTCATTTACTGGAATGCCTTTTCACCACTCATGCGCTTCAAATGCTATGACGCCATTCGAGTCATCCTGTATTCCAGTAACTAATTAGCTTTGATGTGTACTGATCTGGGGGTCTCGGCAGATTGTATTAAATCCCCTCGTACGGATATGCACATTAAATGTTAATAATTTGCTGCATGATGTGTTTCTCACCCACCCAGAATGTGCTATGTCAACTTGCCACAGAAGAAGACGATGCTGTGGCACAGGCGCTGATGAAGCGTATGGGTGTGCCTTCTAAAGAGTATCATCTCAAAGTCCTAAGAAAGGTTTTCTCTGTTTATTGTTGATCAAAATCTCATCTGCATTGTATATAATTATGTTTTCACAATGTGTAATTTGCATTTCCACTTCTTTTTTTTTTAGATGGTGGCATTGCTGCAGGAAAAGGTTGGAAAGAGCTGCAGCGCTCTGGGTGACATCAATCATAGGTACAGCACGATTATGTTCATAATTGATATTCTGCTAATTAGTTTCTCCTTTTATTAATGTATTTATATTGTACCTTTCAGTATTTTTAATTAAATGTCTCGTTTATGAAATTGTGAATAAATGATCACATTTTCCGAAGCGATATCAGAGAGATTTTCAGTCTACCCAAGATGTACGAGTACGTCAGTAAAAAACTAAAATATAAATAGTTATTTGTTAATTGCAATTCTTCCTGAAGATATTGTTAACTTGCTATTTCCAATCTTTCCCATCTTTGATAATAGTATTATAGCTATTATATTCAACATCATTTGAACATCTCTGTACAGGTGTTCATGTGACAGCATTGAGGCTGCATCAGAGGCATGTGTCCCTCTGGTCACATGTCCAGAGGCGGCTCCTCTGATTGGTGCGCTGCTGCAGCAGCCGGCGACTTGCGTCAAAGCAGCTCTGAGTGAACATTTCCTGGATGCCCTGAACTCTGCCTACTTAAGGTAGGGGAACATAGAAAGACACAGGAGCAGAGTCTCATTGAAAAGCATAATTGTCTGAAGTTGGGCTCACTTCTTCATTATACAGAGATTAGTAAACTGAATGGAGGGACTTACAATGACCTGTTATATTTTCTACAAAGCTGGCACCAAACTACTGTGTAATCAAGTGTATGGATGGACTATATCCAATGATATCATTTAACGTGATATAAATGCCTCACTGCTGTTGTTTTACAGCCATGGTTTGTTATTGGAAGAGCAGACAGTCGTGTCTTTGTGGTGCCACAGTCTGTCCAGTCTGGAAGAGGCGGTGCTTAGTCTGCTGCAGTCTGTTCTAACCAACACGGGGTTGACACAACACAAGCTGGAGCAGCAGGTGTCACAGTCACTGCTGGTAGGTCGTAATAATTACTGTGGAAAACTTTAATCTTTAAACGCACAGTATGTAATTTCTGTCGGGGGGGGGGGGGGGGGGTGTTCAAAAACAACAACAAAACACCTTGTTGATGTTGCCATGAAGCAGCGTGGGATCATGGGATCGTGCTTGTTTTACGGGGAGAGTTTTCGGCAGGAGAAAGTGCTCATGACCCATGAGAGACAAACATACTATAACATTTAAAAAAAACTAGTCAGAGCAAAAGTACCAAATATTTCTCTTTTCAATGTTTCATAGGTCTATGGTTTTGATGAGCATCATGTTATACATTATATTTTTAACAGGATAAATTAAAGGATAGGAAGAATAGAGTTTGGGGTATCTTTATCAGGTTTTGTTTTTTTGTTATTGTTTAATTTCTCACTTACAGGTACAATATGTGACATTTACCAACAAGGTGCACGTTGCAGCTTAATATCATTCACCCTTCCTCTCCAAGTGTGTTGGATAGCCTTTAGTAAGCATCAAATCTAAAAAGATAATTTAGTTTGTCCATTTAGTGCTATAGTAAATCCAAAATGGAGAGGTAATTTCTGAATGAAAAACCACAATTCATACAATCAAGGGATTGTTCACTTTAAAATTAAGCATGTTTTATCTTTTATTTCTGCCAAATTAAAATATTCACTCAAATGGATTTAGTCTCATTTAAGTTCTGTAGATCAACTTAGCAATTAATCTACTCAAGATTCCAGTTTTCGTTTCAAACCGGCTAACGGAAACTGTTTTAAATTTAACATTACATTTCATTGACCTCCATGAATAAGTATTTTGGTAGCACCTTGGAAACGTATTGTGGGATGGAATGGATGTGTTCCATATGGAGAGCTGAACTTGCGATAAGGAGAGTGCATCTGAAGTGTCTGTAAATACCTCACATGTCATCTGTGTAACTGCTGAGGCCTCATTTTATCTTCACGATCTCAGATGCAGTGAAATGTGTAGAATGTTTCATCTTTGTACTGTGACATTATGTGCAATTTTACTGCCGCGTGTGTCAGACTGCTGATAAATTGGCGATATATCGCTGCTGTTAAATGGGTTTGTTATGTACATAGTTCGACTCATCTGCCCCGCATTACCGACGCGCAGAGATCACGGTGCACTCCGTATGTGTTCAGCTCTAATTTGAACAGTTTTGCAAGCTGTAAAACCAAACTGTTACAATATAAGTCACGCTCATTTTGCAATGAGAATGGACCGTTTTCATATGTACACTTCTTTATGGACTGTTTTGCCTGGCTAACTCGCACCAACTGGCTTAGCTCTGCATGAATCTCACATCATTTGGCTAGCTCCAAACCACTTCCCACATCATTTGGCTTGTGCAACACAGACTTCACTGTGTGGCGGAAGCACTGAACCCTGTGTCACTGTAGCCCATGCTCCTCACTTCATATAACTTAAGATCATGGCCAGGTCATAAGTCAGGACATTTAACATTAACAGAGTAGATAGTTGTCGGAAAACAGCAGTGAAATGGGTTCAGCTTTTTATCCCCCAACTTGGAACATGTTGGAACAATTTAGAGCACCCACTTAATGGAGCATAACAATAAAGTAACTGAATGTATTGTAGATTACAGACAATTCAACAAAACCTGGACAAAACTCTGAAAATGGATACATTTAGACATATTTCCAAATGTTCTTTGGCCAGCAATAAAGCACATTTTATGTATGGTTATAAACGGCGTCCTGTTTACCTAAGTTGCTGATTGCATTTACCTTTGCTAGCTATAAATGTCACAGAAACCTGAGTGGGAGAGAAGAATTGACCTGCTGATTTGGCTTCATGTTAGCTTCAGGTTTGTCAGTTGTGTTGCTCCTGTTTTCCCAGAGTGATGGTCCACTTGAGCTGTGTTTATAACAGTGAGGCAATACGATTCTAATTTTAGTCAAAAATTTAAGATGGATCGCATTCGGAATACTTTCAGTACGTGACTGTTAATTGCACTTCCAAGATATTGAGTATGCGAGTACGTAAATACTTCCGTGTGGCTAAGATGAATCCTGCTGTGTAAACACAAAAGGGTGTGTGTGTGTATTACTTCTTTACCTTTTCTGGCATGAAGCTGGAGACTAAAACCTGGTCCTAATGAGTCAAAAACTAATTTCTAAGTTAACTGGTTAAGTTTAGGGCTAAGACTTAACTTGTGTTAAGGTTATAATAAAGCCACGTATCTAGTTGTTTACCTTCTCGTTCATCTCCGATTGACCTCACATCACACCACATGCAAACCCTTCCACGCACTTCCCTTCACCCGCCATGATTTTGTTTATATTACATCTGGTAAAGTGTATCAGTGGTAAAGATGGTGGGCGGCATTTGTAAAAGGGGGGGGGAACGCAGGGGTGTGCATGTGCAGACTGGCTTCTTCCTCTCCTCACCTCCCTTTCGCTTACTTAGTTTAACTGCAATCAAAAATGGGAAATGTGAAATTAGGCTCACATTCCTTGTTTTGGCCCGTCCTGCCCCGCCCCCCTCTCCATGTGAGAGAGACTTAGGCCCAATAACAATAAATACTCACTTCCTGGGCTTGAGTGCCAAAAACAGGATGTTTGTTGTATGCTGTAATTGACCCTCCTCGAAGTGTTAGTGGTAAGGTATGGAGGAGGATGCTTAAAAAATCCCCACATTTTTTTTACAAGGGGGGAATCATGACAGTTTACACACATGCTTGCATGTAACCAGATGCACGCTGACGTACTGTATGCACACGGACAGTTTGGCCACCCATACCCGCACAGTTAAGACCAGTTTTGTTTAGTTAATTAAATGTTGCCCGAGTGGACAAAAAAAGAAACGGCTATGTCAAAACGGAGAACAAAAACATTTTGCTTTGTTTGTTGGGACATTGTAATGACACCATATAAACACTGGGTGGGGTTGTGTGCCTGGACTCAATAGAAAGAAAACAAACAGGGTGTGGCTTATATATACTAGTATCATAACCATTGCAATATACCAGTTACCACTATTAACCAGGCACATCAGTGGCAGCTATTAAATCAACAGCAAGACAGGTTTGTTCATGTCTGATGTGACGTTCTTTTCCTTTTAGTGTGGAGGGGTTCAAGGAAGATTAATTAAGGAGTAGAAATAAAAAAATGAGAGGGAGGCAGATATGAGCTGTACAGCTGTTAAATGTTTACACTTGGGTATTTAAGAATGTGTCAAATCTAAAACACATGAAGAGTGTACATTAGGAGACGATGAGGGAATCAGCCTGTGTGGGGCTGTGTGAAGAAAGTCCTGACAGAGTGGCAAACTGAACGAGAAACTGAAGCATGTTGAGACGATACAACAGTGACATCTAGTGGTCTATTTCGTTAGTACATGCCTGTCTCATCTTGTGTTTTTTCTGCACTTTTTTTAATGTTTTGTGTTGGATGTTTGTTTGTCTGTGTTTCAGCCTAAAGCCTGTGCTCAGCATTACTCGATATTTTTGGTTGTAAATGACATCTTCAGGTGAGTACTGATGTGTTTTATTCTGAGGTGGCTGTGACAGTTTGTTCCAAGGATATATAGTGCTTAACACATTTATTAGATCACCACACAAAGCCACAGATGCCCTAAATAAACAGCATTGGTAATGTTTCTGTCATGGTTAATATACAGTATTTGTAGAAGCTCTTTAGCTGAAATGATCTGAAATGATATTTTTAAGGCTAAATTACAATTATTATTGTTATCCATGATTTTTCAAACGTACTGTTTTACAAAAAAATAAAATAAAAAAAAGGTAAAACACATGTTAGGACAATTATAGTTATTTACTTGCATTCCTGAACAGAAATTCCTGGCAAAAAAAAAATAATTTTAGTTTTTAACACATTTTTGAAAGATTTCTAGAACATTTATGTTTTCTTTTTTTTTTCTGACAGGTAGTCTAACACATTTAGTGTTAAGTAGTGTATATGCTGCTTCACTTCAGTGTACATTTCTCGTTTGTTGTTTTTTTTGTAAATGTACATTATATTAACACGTGTTTTTTGTATACGTTTCTGACAGGTCCATCCTGAAACATGCTGAGGGAAACGAGTGTGTTAAATCTCTTATACAAACCTTTACCTGCTGTTTCCTAAAGGAACAGGCACTACTACAGCCACAGGTAGATCAATATAGTTTCTTTTGGACTGCATGTGATGACCATGAATTAATATTTAATCATAGTGAATAATGGCTGTTAGAATTTCCAATTTTACCATCATTTAAATTGAGGGGAGGAGGTAAACTTTTATGTTTTTGCAAATATTAAATGATCAGAATTTTAATTTAATTTAATTCGTATACTATGCTTTTATTTGTAAATGCAGCAGATTAAACAACCTTTTAGATGTTCTTGAAAAAAGTTTACTATTCAGGTGCAGCTGAATACTCAATCAGTATTAGTCTACAACTTCTACAAGATTCTTTTTTTATACTGCTGCTTTAGTGGTTATACATAATGTTTAAGGATTTGAAAGCTATTCCTTTTAGGCACTCAGTGTAACAGAAGATAGAGTTTCACCAACTTCACCAACCAATAACATTTTGATAATGCATTAAAGTTTATGTATAGTGAAACTATTCATCATATTCTCTGCGTCCTTACTTCCTTCTGCAGGAAAACGCACGCACACACGCGTAATAAACTTGCCTAATAAAAAATAAATGCAAATCAATTCGTTTGTAATAACTGTACAGTGAAAACACTCTCACACTATTTTGTTGTCGTCCTACTTTTCCATTCACACGTCAAAAGGCAAGAAAAAGAGAAATTAAATAAATATTTTGTGAATTTCACCTCTATTAACCACTAGATGGCAGTGCTACAGTGCATTTACAGAAGACTGGGCTTTTTAAATGGCTGTAGTCACACTGCACTTAACGCCACCTATTACACGCTACATTACACATTAGCACCTACTGTTTCGCCGTTACACAGCCTCCCATTCAAAATGTCATTTTTCAGGCTGTCAGAGCAAAGTGATGTACGAGTTCAAGGCAAATGAGATTTCTCTTTTGACAAAAAAGTGCTTTCTGTTGTTTCAGACGCGAGTACCTTTGAAGGTTTTCTTCCCACAGACTCCGAGGAGTCTGTTGGTGCCTCTGTTGACCCTGCCGTCAGGTCAGTGTGCAGATATGCTTCTTTTTTTTTTTAAGAGAATTCAACCTCATACAATGAACAAAACCATGTATTCAGCAAAGGTGCACTCAGGTACCCTTTAACTGTGCAGAAATAGTTTTCCTGCTGAAGTGTGAATGGACTCCAGTGTTCTTGCTAATCAATAATGGTGAGCCATTATTGAACTCAAACTAATGTTTTACATCCGCTTCACACTGACAACGTTGAACGGAAGCAGAGGTTACATATTCTCATAATGATTTAATTGTCATTTCTTAATTCAACTCTATAATAACTGAAACTATTGATTATCCTTACACAAACACACTAATTAGAGGTAGTCTGATTAATCAATTAATTTTGCAATATTAATATTTAATTAATTTACTGTGACAGCTCTACCCCCTCCATCCTATCCATTTCCTCTTTTTGGATTTGTTTTGCTGGCATTATTAATTATAAAAACTGGTGTATATATATGGCAGGAAGGATGAAATAACCGAATGATTATTTGACAAAGTTATTTTTATTTTTTAAATATATGATATTTAGTTTCTACATACGGTAGTGAGCTGGTCAATCATGTAAGCATACAATGTATGTAAGTGCAGCGGCACAGTGGAGCAGTGCTTATCTCCATGTGCCCAGACTGGAGCCATTTAGGGACACCCACACTGTAAACAAGCCAGAAGTCTGAGTTAATTATTACCCTCTGTGTGTGTTTGTGTGTGCGAAAAGTAGTAGATTTGACGTTTTATCATGATTTATGTACCATCTAAAATGTAAGGCTCAGCATTGCATTGTTCAAACCGTCAGAGAGCAAGATGTGTATTTAAGATACGGAGTGTCTGAAATATTCGTCAGTCGGTTTGCGAGTTACGTGGAATTTATTGCAAAGTGTTATTTATGACAGAACAATGTGACGCGTCGTGATACCAGACTGGCCCTTTAAAAGCAGGTTTTAACCCCCCAAAAAAATAACAAGAAAGAACTTAAAGTTCATCCAGCTCTGCAGAAAAAAAATACTCATGTCTGTTATTTGGAAAGTTGTGGTTTTAGACAACAGCAACTTAACTTTGTGTGAAGTATTGTACATTTAAAAAGAACAATCACCAGACAGACTATAGTTATCCGTTGTGGTTATTCTGTACTGTTATATTGAGTAAATCATTAATTAATTAAGACTCTTGTGCAAAAGGAGGGATTAGTGACAGGCGTAATTCTTGGTCTTTGGAATCGTGTTGACGGACACAAGAGTAGCAATAATGTTGCCATCTAACATGTGTTTATCTATATATATATCTATCTATATATATATAGATAGATATATATATATATATATATATATATATATATATATATATATATATATATATATATATAAAAAACTATTTGATTGTAAAACATGCAGCTTCATATCAGTAGTAATGATTATTTCTGTGTTTCTGAATCTCGTCTTACAGAGATGCCTCAGGAGGCTTGGCAACATCACCTGAAC
Source organism: Microchirus variegatus (assembly GCF_963457635.1). Lineage (NCBI taxonomy): Eukaryota > Metazoa > Chordata > Actinopteri > Pleuronectiformes > Soleidae > Microchirus > Microchirus variegatus. The sequence continues at coordinate 10,186,265 of NC_139819.1, read as the reverse complement.
TGGCTCAGCAGCTCATTACAGAGACTGACCGAGGAAGAAGAGGAGGGAGACGAAGATGGCAGCAATAGCACCAGGTTAGAGACAGAGAGGCTCATAGAGAAAGAATGTGTTAATGTGTGTCTACTTCCATCACCCTAGTGAATTCTTATTTCCATTAGCTGCTGTTGAGGGGGTGGTTAGCCAGAGTTTTTCCTCCTGCATCACAGCAGAGAGGTCCTGGTGCACTGCATGACTTCTCCAAGTGCTCATTAGAGGCGGTTAGCTTGGGAATGGGAGAGCTGTGTTGAAAACAAGTGTTGGAAAGAGTGAGAAAAGGAATGAAGAAGAAGAAGCAGGACCCAAATGGACTGAGGAAAAATCAATCAAATGAAAGAGAAAAGGCAGAGTGAGCAGCCTTGGTTGGACAGATTATGAGGAAAAAGAGGACATGGGATGCACAGAAAAAACAGTATGTAGTTGATGTCCTAGAGATGGCGACAGCTGTCTTGATACCCTCCAGCTGTGGGTTTTATTTTTTAACAGGGCCCATTATCCTCACTACCACTCTTTTTCTGGAGCACTGTGAAAAATTCCCAAAACAATGATCCGAGCCAGCGGTGGGAAAGTAGTATGTTGTGTTGCCGTGAGCGAAGATGCAGCTGCCAGAGCCTGCAGAGGGCCACTGCTGCTTGTATTTGGGAGCCAATGGGAAAGAGGGGGAGATGAGGAAGAGAGCTCTAATGAGGGTATTAAGGAAATTTGAGAGAGATTCTTTTTTACACTCCAAGTTTTAGCCTCGCTGTTGCAGCTGTGTGGCTCCAATTCAATCCAAGTCTTCTTTCTCTTTCAAATCTCAAGTTCATCTCACATTCGCATATTGTGATCAGTGTTTGGTTCGAATGCAGCAGTTCAGCTGCTCCTCAGGTTCATCACAACTTCTAGCTTTAATCTTGGTACGATAAGTTGGCATTCAGAGTTAAAGGGTCACATTTTTTCTGCCATTAACTGAAGTAATAAATCATGAGCTTAAAAGGGTCTTAAAACTAGGAAAACTGGTGAATATAAAGTCAAAAATTATTATACAGGACCTGTAGGTTTGAGTTTTCTGGTTAAGATCAAGAACGGTCACTTGAAGCAGTGTCAAAAGGTGCAGAGTCTACAGTAAGATGTTAATGCAATTTGTTTTTAACCAATTCCCCATCTTAAAATAACTCAGAAAAAATAACACTCATCACAGAAAGAAATACAAGTCAACCATAAAGTTAAGGACAAAAGATTTACTTGATATAAAGTGGGCAATAAATACAGGTATTCAATGTCAAATAATTACAGGCTGAAAGTAGCAGTGTCTGTATTTTAGTGTAGTGATGCATCACATTTGTTGTATCAAAAGATAAAAGTTTGAACATTTGGCGTAATCTACAGTTAAACAATCCGAGTTGTCTCTCTGCCAGGTTTGTGTCCTCCTAAAGAAACCAAGCGCGCTCTCATAATCCTGCAATCTACAATCCCGTTTATGAAATAAACTATGCAGGATAGTCCTGCATCCCTAAGACGAGTAACGGTGGTGGTTTTGCAGGGGAACATAAAAATCCCCTGCTGGGAGGACTGTCATGTCATGGTGTCCAACAAGGAGTCCTCTGATCCAGGAATCTGCTGCTGCCTTCATCATCTCTACAAAACGAGGCAGAATTTGATAAGTCTCAAGAAACAAAAAGTAAACAAATGACACAATCTTCAGGTAGCTCACCTGGTCAAGTGTGACAGGTCCTCACATCCAGTCAGGGCCCTCCCTAATCTATACCTGCCTTTCCTGTTCTACACCGACAGCTACAAGCGATGCACCCACATTGTGCCTCACTTTGGGATGATGCTAACCCCAATGTTTTGGTTGGCTGCATGAAAAACTGCAAATCTCCCAGTTGCGAACGTTCCTTCTGATTCTGTAGCCGAAATCGGACGCCTCAAGACAACTCTTAAATCAACTTTAAAAATCATCCATTTAAGTTGAGACCCTGACTAAATCCGACAGGACAGAGACTGAGGACAGACACAAGACCAGAAAGACATGAGACAGACGACCAGACACACAGGACAGAGAGAGAGACCAAAAGACAAGCGAGAGAGACAGACGGGATAGTGACACAAGTCAATTAGCGTATTAGTCTTGGTCCAAAGGTCAGATTAACGTCAGTCATCACACACACACTCAATCCAGTTACCAGGAAAACACAGTAGGAAAAACAGATGAGAAATTATAGACTGGCACAGCCACAGTACAGTCATGACACAGTGGCCATGAAGAATCAAGAGACAGATGTGAAAGGCAGGTATAGTAATGGCACAGCGGACAAGCAAGAAAGACAAACTGTACTTAACATTTGAAATTTTACAGTAATCTAAAACTCAATTTAATTAAGATGGACATTCACGGATGACTGGTGCTCCTCTTGATAATGCTAGAAAAGGAAAGTACAGTTAGGGTAAGGGTTAGTCACTTACTGTACATAAATACGGATTGGCATCCATGTTGGCCCATGTAAAATCCCTAGACGCGCAAGGCCAGACGTACAATAATACAAAAAGGCCGTGAGGGTAGACGGCCATCATTGCCTTCTTGTATTATGGGACGACAAAGCCAGGTACTATGTATGTAGATCACCAGGATCTATTTTTGCGTGCTAGGGCTAACAGACGATTAATGGCCACGATGGAAAGAGAAATAAAAGAAAAAAGGTTTAGCTGCACACAACATCTATTTAAACCTAATTTAACATCTGGTCCTCCAACATCACTATAGTTTAGTGCTAAATAGAACCATCACAATCTAAGTTGATATGTTTTTCCTCTTAGAGACCTGTTTTAATGTGCCTTTAAGTGAGGAAAGGCAAGCACACGCCTCAGTGTGATTCAGTAGTTGGCTGTGGGCAGCTAGACTAGCAAGTCAGTTGCCGACACCCAAGTACTTTCACTTTCAAGAAACAACACACAAGTTATTTAGTTTGTTTATTCCCCTACTCTCCAAACCCTACCACACATGGAGGCCATAGCCACCCAAAGAAGAAGAAAAAATGGACTCACCCCTTGTCGACAGACCTAAAAAGGAAACGTTAGTGCATTACAACTCATCTAGGAGCCCTTCAAGACAAGACGGGCAACTTCACAACATATCTACTTTAAATGTGGACTGCTGAACAGAGTCTTATTCTCAGAGCATCTCAACTATTCAATCAAGAGCGTTGGTCTTCGTCCAAAGGTCAGATTAACGTCAGTCCAAGTCAGTCTCTCTCACACAGACTTTCTTTCAAATCACTCGCTCAGCAGTTCCACAAAATATAACCAATGAGGACCAGATTAACCAGGAACATGTAAAACCAACCTGTGGCAAATGCTCCATGTACAACCCTTCGCTATTTGACAGATGGAAAGCAGGAGAAGAGAAAGTACATGGCCATGATGGACAATCCAGATAGATATAGGCACAGTGGACAAGAAAGATTGGGGACACGGCGGCCACCCAGAATTAAATCATGACACCTTACTATTAGAAGATCTTCATGAATATCAATCTGGGGGAGAAAAAAACAAAAAACATGTTTTAGTCCAGTCTCCAGTCCCAACAATGTTCAAGTTCCCGCGGTTACAGGTGTTAAATAACTATGTCAGGAGTTCTAGAATGTGGTTGTATGAGGCACAGACATGGTTCACCCAGCCTGAGATATAAAGACTCACTTTCAGTGAAAACATTGCAGCCAGCACAAATTCTATACGTCTTAAACCAGTGAACATATTAACAGTCATAATTAATAGGGTTTCTTAAATCTCCCGCTCTCTCTCCCACTCCAAAGTTCATAGAGAAAACTAGTGATTTTACATCACAGCACACAAGTCATTGGTTCACAGCTGCCTCCATCAATAAGCTCTTGTGTTACTTTCTGGCTATAAAGTATGAAGTCAAAAATATATCTTGGCAACACAAACGCACGTAGTCAGAAGTGATTGTAGAATAAATGAGATTAAGATTTAAGGAATGCCTTTTAAGTTCAAGTGTCAAAATGGCAGTACCTCATACAGCCACACTTGTTTTAAAACACAGAAACCTTTATACATTTTGATTAAATTAATGATGTATTCAATTTTCTATTGATATATTAGTTAAATACATTATGTCAATTAGCCATAACGTTTTCATTGGGGTAGTGAATTGTCTAATGGTGTCACTCACCTTTTTTTTTGACAGTCTCGCACTTTTGTATATGGTGGTCGACCTGGTCTCCGTGAGCAGGAAGCAGAAGGTTGTTCTTTTAAAAAAAAAAAAAAGTTTGTAATTTAATGACTACATTCAAAGTGTAGAATTAAAAGACATGAGTTACCCTGAATCTGCCTTTAAACCTTTAACATTAAAAATAAATATATCTTTCCAGTGAAAAACTCAATAGTAATGACCATGAATGGAACAGTGAATTAACATAGCACAGCAGCCATTTTAACTTGTTTTTTACCCTTTGTTTTGTCCATTTTTTATAATGGATTGGTTTTAGTGTTGGAGTTTTGAGCATGGACCGAAAATGAAAATAAATCACAGATTAATGAAAATAAAAATTAGTGGCAGCCCCATTTAAACCAATGATTTAACTGCAGTGACTTGACAGAATGGCTGACAATTCAGATAATGATCTACAACTGAGCTAACATTAAGCTCAAATATTTCTAGTTGGTACAAAGTATGTGCCACAATAGGCCAAGTCTAATATAGAGCTAATAAATAAGCCAACAGTGAGACAATTCAGATTACATTGAGCCAAAGCTGAAATTGAGCATATAAGTAAACAATAAGCCTAAATTGAGCCAACTCTGAGGCACAACATGGCTTATATTAAGCTAATATATTAAGCTAAAGAAATGCTAATTTTGAGCATATGAGCAAACACCAAGCTAAAATTGAGCGTACAATGAAGCACAGCTCAACCAAAAGATGAAATTGAGCAAATGGCTAACATTAAGGCAGAATTGAGCTGACAACACTGAGCTAAGGCCAAATAATTAAGCTAACGTTAAGCCAAACATTTAACTTACAATGACACATGGCTTGAAACAAAGCTGAAATTGAGTAAATAGGTAAGATTAAGGCCGAATTGACCTGACAGAGAAGGACCAAGTTTGAGCATATAATTCAGCAAACAGTCACCATTAAGATAACTTGACAAAAGTTACTCACCATTCTGCACTGGCCACCAGACTGGACCAGGTCGAAGACGCCATCCTCAAGCTCCTCTGCAGCGTTTTTAATACACGTGCCTTTTCGGCGTTTGACGTCACGCCACGGTAGTTTTCTCCTTTTTCAAACTTCCCTCCTTTTTTTTTGAGGTTTTATGGCGGTTGGCAAAGAACGACTTGGTGCGTTACCGGCCGCCACGGGTTTCCTCCTTCATCAACACTTTTATCCGCGTCTTTTTCCAGTTCGTTTTGTGGCTCGTTTATGTAGCTTCTCGTCAAAGTGTCAGCACGGGACTTTTGGATGGAGGAAGATTATTAAATAAAATCGGGATGAGACGAAGCAATCAGCGGACATCAGCTGATTGAAAATCACCTGCGTGAAGATGGGCAGGTGTGTCATGTCACTAATCGCGTTTCCTCTTTATGCTTCTTCTTGGTTTTTAACCATTATGGGACAGTACCGCCACCTACTGGCACGGGGTGTGTGTTACCGTTTAAATGCAAATATTTACATTAAAAAAATTAATACAAAATATGTTAAATATTAAAATGGAATAAGAAAGAGGTGGGGCCTGACTAGACAGTCTAATACTATGTGCCTGTACTGATGTGGAGTCTTTAGGTTACATGACCTGGAAGCTATTGAGCTAAAATGCTAATATGTACATTAAAAAAATTGCTAAAAAAATATGTGAAGTATTAAAATGGAATTAAAAGAGTTGTAGCCTGACTAGGCAGTTTAGTAATATATTTCTGCACTCATTTCAAGTAATTTTTTGTATTTCATAGTTTAAAAACAACAACAACACTATTTTACTCTGGATGAATAGGACACACCAATTTGTTGTATAGTTTAGTACTTATTCTATTTTATATGAGTATAAAATTGCCATTTTTATGACCATTTTTAAATAGCTCATGGTAATAGACAATTATCCGTTGGATTTAACAAGCGTATTTTAGGGCAGCAAACTGCAGAAGGAGAGGGTTTTCACGTCACACTTTACCTTGGAAAAACTGAGGGTTGGGATTGGTCGAGTGCCAGGCTATTTACAAACTAACTCAGACCACCCAAATCTCCTCGGTTTGTTAAAACCTTTTTATAGCACTTCTAGCCCCATATACTTGGGCTATCCCACTGTAATGTTGTTTATAAATGGCAATTGCAAACAAAATGAGCACACGGTCCACCTTTTCAGCCGCAGCAGTTTGTCATCACTGCATCTGTGGGTTGGTTTGGCTCAGAAGTCATTTAGAACGTTTATGTAACTTTGACCACATGCACCTCCATGAAGGCCACTTAAGTTGAGGTGAAACCAGACACACCGCAGTCAGACATTGTGATTAGAACGTTTGCAAAAGGTCAAGAGTGGAATTTGTGTGTAACCCTAATATAACTGATGAAATTATTCAATCATAAGATTTGATCAAGCCATGTTGAACCATAAGATCCAGTGTATAACACATTACCCATTAATATGGTTGTAAAGGTGTATAATCACTTTTAAAATAAAGGATTTGTTAGGTTTGTTTTTTATACCTTCGTAACAATCCTCTTTTATGTGTACTTTATGGAGGTTACCATCTTGTGCCACAATTTTTTTTATTGCAGCCTAAATAGACGTGCATTTTGAAGCTAGCTTGCTAGAAAATAAAGAAAATTGGCTTGATCTATACAAACCAACAAAGAAAAATAAATGGCAGGATTGGGAGAGTGAAATAGTCTTTACATTCTTTCTGGCATGCTAAGGCCTCCCTGAGTCTCACATTATCTCGATTGCTTAGCGTTGTTTCTTGTCCTTTCCAATAGGGGGCACCATAAAGTCTTTGAGTCCTGGTTCCTGCTGGTTCAGTGTGGCCACTGGGTGCAAGTGGCTCTTCAGCTCCTGGGGACAAAAACACCTGAGGACTGTGGCCCTCTTCTGTGGCTGCTCACCTTCTACTACCACCCAACCAACAGGGGGCACCAAAGAGCTGCACAGCTGGTAAGATTGTTTTCGAAAATGTTATTAAAAATGTATTCGAGTTATTTATTTTGTCAGTTGAAAGTTCATGCATTGTGACTTTTCTGCTCCTTTATTCAAAAAACTCTAATTTTTCCAGTGGATCTTATGTTAATATTGTGTAATTATAGACTTGTATACATTATAGAATGTGTGGAAGTACATGAATGTTCCCTGCATGTATAGCTGATTTTCAATTGCCATGTTGTGAACACATTTCCCCTCCATACATTACACTTTGTGCGTTAGATCTAATTAGCAGATCTGAACATAAATATAGCACCTGCTGTAAACACGCTGATGTTACTGTTCATTTTCAAATCTGCTGTTAATATAAAGCTGTTAGCATGGCTGCAGACACCTGAGGGTTAGGAAACTGTGTAAGTCATGAAGAATTACACTGTATACATGATCATACAATCGTTTTGATTTGACTGGGTAAAGTTGTTGTTACCCCCTTTTTGTAGACACACACACACACATCAGCGTGGATGCTCTCTCAGCCCCCGGGCTGCTGTCGCTGAAAGTCACAGCACAAAAACAAAGAGAGAAACACATTAAAGAATAAATTATGGATGACCCCCCCTATCTGAGAGGGAGACCGCTGAGACAGTGGCGAACAGAGGGAGAGATCCAGATGAGAGAGAGGAGAAGGGTGATGTAGTATTGATTTGTCAGTGAGTGTCTGGCCAGTTGGCCTGAGTTCCATCTCTCTGTCTCCTGTTTGTCCGCCTCCTCTCATAACCCTGGGAGACTCACTTTATTCACCGACATCTCTCCTATTACGACCTTAGGTTCAACTCACACAGGTTGTCTTTGTTCATCATTTGTGAAATACTAATGCATTGATTTTTTTTTTCCCCCATCCATGTGCAGGAAGGATACTTTATGGCTTCTTGATTCCAACGCGGTCTATAAATAAACGTCTCATCATCAGCTGACGTTCAGTGCATCTTGGTTTACTGTTTTCCAGGTGCGTACCAAAGAAGCATGGAACCGCCTCCGCTCGCTTTCCTCCGTCTCTGCCCCTCCGTTCTCCTTCGACCTCCTGCAGCCGTTGGTCGCTCTGCTGTCGCCACAACCTCAGCGGCCATCGCCGTCTCCTCTATCCATCCTCGGCCTCCTCGTTAACTTTGCCGTTTTTTCCCAGCAGTCGCTGAGCCAGTCGACGCACGTTTTACACACGGTAAGCGATGCACAGTGAACATGCCTATAATGTGAACGTAATCACACTGTGTTATACTAATGGACTGCATACAAAAACGTCCTGTTATGAAGCCTCCGGAATTGCAAACTGACTGGCGCCATGGCAGTTTGTGCCATCTGCAATCTGCAATCATGCTCCTATTGGACAACACCAGCTGTCAGACACACTGCTGTCCACTTTAGTGTCTATTTCCCTCTAAATGGGGAAATTATTTACAATGTGCTTTTGGAGAAGGCCTGAAATTAGTAATTGAGACCATAAACTCCTCAGGAAAATGTTTACTGACGTCGTAAATCAATGAGAAGTGGGCTCATAGACTTCCATTCAAGTCAAGTTCTGCCCCATGGTGGCTTGGGCTTCAATTTGGAAGACAATGTCAATTTTCTAATACAGTCTATGGGTCTGCCACATTCTTTTAATGCAGTTTCTTTTATTCCATGCACACCACACTTTAGTTGCTAAATGGGTAACTAATCAGTCCAATTCCTTGTGTTGCCGTGAAGAGGTTTGGCCCTGTTTCAAGCAATATCTTCTTTTTTTTGTTTTGTTTGTGTGCGTTTGTGCGTGTGTTGTTCCGTCCAGGTGGCGGATCGGTCTGGTCTGCTTAAAGAGGCGGCGTATGCTCTCAGCTCGCTGGCGCTCAGACTAAACGCAGGAAGCAGCTCGTCGAGCGACGCTAGCAGACTTCACTCAGGCAGGATCGAGGCGCTGCGGAACACTCTGACACACATGAATGCAGCGTGGTCCACGGAGCCCTGCTGTGAACCAGACACACACGCTCTGTAAAGGAGGTGAGAGCGCACACACACATACACAGCACTGAGTTCCTCCTTCGGCGCAGGCGGTTTTTTCAGGACACATTTTTGTTGAAATCGCACACACTTTTTGTGTAGATATGCTCGGGACAGTGACAGGAATATGTCAAAACACCTCACAGCAAGGACAGATTATGCAGAGAGGCTTCAATTATACACACACACACATAAACAGCACAACTGCAAGGCCCACAAGGACATTTTAGGAGTGACAGATCGAACGGCAAAGAAACATCAGCGGTTCAACGTCCTCCCACTCGTACCAGAGAACTGTCTCACAAAAGAAGTCCTTTAGGCTACACAGTGTGAGATATTTAGGTCTGAAGAAAACTCTGTGTAGTTACATTTAAGTGATTTTACAGCATTAATAGCATTTATTGTAAATAAACAATTTCTCTAGATCTATAATGGCTAAATAATAAGTGAGCTTTGGCATCATTCAGGATTAATTGAGCTTCTATTTGTTCCTTTTTTTTTGTTAATTCGGTAAATGTTGTCCATACAATACATAGTATACAGATGTAGTTCTGTCCCGTCAATGATTATTAATTCAAATATTACAGCAAGAACACCTTGTAGATGAGTGTTTGTAAAGAAACCTTTTTGTTTTTAGGGAATTTCCTCAAATTTGACCCGAGGAACATCACCAACGCCGCAGCTTTAAAGGTGCATTATGTAATAAATCTAAAGCAACTGGCCATAAAATCCTCCTAATATGTCACAGAGACTCAGGAATAATGTTCATATAACAAACTGAACTCACCAACAACAACAGTACAGCCAAATTATTTGCATTAAAAAAAATCTTTTGCAGACTGCAAATCATGTTTATGTTTTGAAATCATGTTTTGGCATGTGGTGCCACCTACCGCCGTCTACCAATCATTGCAGTCAGTAGAGTCTCAGTTGCCCGAGCAACCACGGGTTGCCAGTTAAGTCAGAAAACGAAACCTAAAAGACCTCTGTATTTTGAATTTGAATGTAGTAACCGTTTTTGGCCACATTCTTACATATGGCGCCTTTAATTAATCAAAATGAAATTCAGTAATATACTGTACACTCACCAGCCATTTATTCTATTATACACATTAAGGCAAATCAGTCAATCACATGGCACCAACTTGATCTGTATTTAACCCAAGCAACAGAAAGGTGATTTCAGTGACTGAATGTGCCAGATGGGCTGGGATGAGTATTTTTTTGGAAACTGCTGATCTCCTCAGATTTTCACAGTTGGAAATGAAACAGGCAACAACTCAAATAACCATGATATTCAGAGGACCATCATCTGAATATACTACGCTTCAGTGCTCAGAGCAGATGGGACCACAGTAGCAGAGGACCACACCGAATGCTGCTCCCGCTACTTTAGTAGGTGATCCTGATAAAGTGGCTCGTGAGTGTATGCAGCCATAAAAAGACAGTCCTTCCTATTTGTCCTTTAGTGAATTGAGCTTAAAAGGAAAAAAAAAGAAAAAGTCATGGATTTATGAAAACTATTTTATTTTAACATGGAACACATGTGAACATCAGTAACATGAATAATAATAATAAAAATGCCCTGAGCATTGTCCATTGTATATTATCCAGTGTTGTTACTGGCCAGAATGACATGAAGTCATTTGTTATGTATAAAAACATCATTCACCTGGAACGTTATTCACTCACTCATACTCTAAAGAACCGGCTCATGGCTTCAGACTAAACACTCTCTCTCACACACACACTGACACACACATAGTGTAATTTCTTTCTGTCTTACCACACAGTAATAAAGAAGGCACCAGACTGTATCTTACTACGCAGCTTGTATCGCTGGTGGTTTACATCATTTAGTTCGACTTGAATGAACACAACTGCTGCTCTTTTAAAGCCTCAGCCAGTTGGCCTTGGCTTTAGAGAAAGAGCACGGCAGCCTTGTGTCGCGCTGCTCAGTGATTCTTCATCCCTCCTGGACCCATGTGTCCGTTTGCCTCTCGTCCCCAAACCGTCTCCAGTCAGCAACCTGAAAGAGAAAGATACGGACAGATTAGAGGATTACACAAAACTGGGCTAAATGTCGACAGATTGTCCTCGGTTTTTATAAAAGTTATAAAAACGAATTGTGACACAGGAAAAGAAATGAGCAGGACATTAAAAATTTGGGAAATAAACACGCTAGTGCCCTCTGCTGTACAGACAATGCAACAATGACGCATATTCTAAAATCATTTAGAATGATAATAATAATAATAATACATTTTATTGTCTTTCTTGACACTCAAGGTCACATTACACACAAAGCAAACATAAAAATATGTCTTTAACATTTCAGTACTGCAGATTGATAACTTAAATTGTTGTTAAATGTCATTCTTTAATTAATTTTCATCTATAACATGTTGCAAAAAGCTGAAAATCATCACAATAATTCATTAAATAGTGTCATATTTGGAAATCAATAACTGGCATCTTATTTTAGGAATTCATGAGATAATAACAGCAGCACATTTTTGTCCCTAAAATATGCAAATCCTTGATAATTGAGTTTTTTTTTATGTAAAAAACTGTAAGGCTGCAGTTTTTGCTACAAAAAGGACACAATCAATAAAAAACAACAACAACTAATTCTCAATACTCAAATTATTCTTCTTGTGCCAACACAAAAAAATCCATAAAATCTCAGGATGGGAATCTGTATCGGTCCAGATAAAAATGTAAATTAAGCCAATACAATCCTATATATCACATGCTTCATCATGCACAGACTGGTATCACCATCATTTCTTTTTACGTATAGTGGAAAGGACGTGTGCCAGTGTTGTTGGTTCGATGGTGAGTGGACTGGACTCCTGTTCCTGCTGAACTGAGCCAGTGGTTGTGTAGGACTGATAATCAGCTCAGTAGGCACAGGAAGCCAAGCCCCAATGTCTTTTTCCCCCACGTCTGCTCATGAAGCACTGGTTAATAACCATGAACACCTTCTTTTTTTCTTTTTTGTTTTCTCCTGCATGCGAGTGAGGCAGTGTTGGGCAGCTCTGCCAAACCCATAAGAAACACCAAAAACCTCCCTTTTAAACGGCTGCGGTTATTGGATCACACTCGGTTTGCGAAAGGTGGGGCAGACACGGCCGAGTAATCCAAAAATGATTCATGCTCTGTTGGCACCAAAAAAAAAGGGCTATTTTAGTCTGATCGTAAAAAAAAAAAAAATGACTATGAATCCATCAAAATCACATTCCACCTCCTTTATATGAGGAGACGCACACACGTATTGCACTGTACTGTACACGCCGCATTAGTTTAAACAGAGAAAAATATATTATACTTTCAAATGGAATCTAATGTATCTGCTTCACACTGTTCGGTCTGCTTGATGTGAGCTGAGCACGTTTATTCTTGGTGTCTTTATACAATGCTGCCTTGCACTTTGATGTGCAGAGCGCCATTTCCCTCCCATTAGAGCATAATAAATCACCTGTTAGATTTGGGCTCTGATCGCGATTCCTCCTTTCACGGCCCCTTTGATGGTCATTACTCTTTTAACAGGCCCCTAAATATAGGTCTAAAAATGGCAGGCTCCACATGGCCCTCATTTCTAATTTACACATCTGTCCTCGTTTAGTCCGCCATTTTGTCGTTTGTGTGAATATGCGGCGCTACGGTAACCTCCTCGGGCCTCGTAATCTGATTGCCAAAAAAAAAAAAAAATGCTGGACCGGGGTTTTAAAATAGCGCTTTGGACCATCTGTCACTGTTTTGATTCGAGAGCAGTCGGAGCGGAACGCTAGTAGTTTGCATCGAGTCTCGGACGTGTTTGATTGCGTTAGCTGAGGAGTCTGTGCTTAAAGGTTGTTGAACAACAGTTTTATTTCTCTGGCTGTGTAAGACAAGGCTGAGATTTATTCATTGTTGTTTTAACAGATGGCGCTTGATTAACGAAAAAGTTGTAGTTTTTGCGATAAAGTTTTACTGGAACCTGCTCTCGTTACACTAATACTAGAAATAAAGCATTGCTTTTTCTTTTACTGGATATTTTTTCTCCATAGATCACTGAGTGCTGTGTTTTAAAGAATAACGTGAGGCCGATGGACTTCACAGTGTGGCACAGTGTTGAGCGTGAATCCGTCCGCTTTAATCTTGGCTTCCACAAGCTGAGATTAGATCGGAAATCAATACGTATCAGCCAGAGACGCAAAGACGGCACTGTTTAAAATGTGCAGGTGGTAAGATTAGCTTACCATAAAGAATCAAGTTAGGTCTTCTCAGCTCTGTAAGTGATTATTTTAAGCTGAAGGGGGTTAGAGGTAGCGTACCCCTTGCTCTACTATGCCCTCACTATCTCAGAGCAGCGAATGAAGCTGAATTTTACATGATTTAAAACTAAATTAAATCCCGTCGCAACTTTTTTCAATCACACACACTTTTATCATTTAACAGGGACTTTAAGGAGGCTCACGTGTTAAAATTCTGTTCGGGTCAGAGAGTGAAGTCAAGTGAGGGGCAGCTCATAATGCCTGAAAACAACGGAAAATAAGGAGGAGAAAGGAAAGCAGGAGAGCTAAATGAGAAAAGAGGAAGGAGTGGAAGGTGAAAGAAGGATGCAGGACAATCGAGGAGGGAGTGAGAAAACAGACGACAAAGGGGGAGGAGCTCTGTGATTAAAGTGTGTACACACACACACACACACACACACACACACACACACACACTCGTAGACATCATGCATTCTCTTGCACCTTTCCTCAACCATCAATCCAACGCTGACCTAAAACCAATCAAAATGCCCTTTAAAGAATTGTGGAGCAGCCCAAAATGTCCTCACAAAGATAGGTTTCAAGCCAAATGTGACCTACTGCAGACATGTACACACACACACACACACACACACACACACACACACACACACACACACACACAGTACTGTAGGGACATTGTTCATCTGCTTCTTTCACAGCGAGTCATTGTCTTCCTTTGTCTGCTTGTCTGGGTCATGCTCTCCTCAGGTGCAGAACTTAGCCACTGTGAACAAAGAGGGAATCAATCACTGTTCACCAATCAGCTAAGCTCTGTGCCTGCGTGGAGAGAGGATACAACACTGGCTGTCTGGCCCACTGACGCACACGCACGCACACACACACACACATGCTCCCTCATCATCCCTTCTTTTCTCTGCACTTGCAAATCATCAACCCCTCAAACCCAATCACACAAACTCTTAGATAATCATGTCTTCTTTATTGATTTAGATTTTTTAGGGGATGACTGAGTGTGTGTGTGTGTGTGTGTGTGTGTGTGTGTGTGTGTGTGTGTGTGTGTGTGTGTGTAGGAGGAGTTGTGGTTGCCATAGCAGCCGGCTGGGTCAGGGCTGTGTGGTAATCCCTGGCAATGTGATTTTATCATAAGTCACAAATCAGCACGCCAGGAACCCTCACAACCCAGACATGAACAAACTAGATCTTCTGTCTTTTCTCTCCCCCCCCCTCTCTCTCTCTCTCTATGAACATCCTCAAATCCAGGTCTAAGTCCACTGCTAATTTGCACCCCTCTCCGAAAATGAAAAATCCAACTTCTCCTTCTCTATTCTCCGCCTTCAGTCACAGTCATGAAAGAAGCGGACCTGTGGCTCCTCGCTGACCACTTTCACACAGTATTTCCTTGGTTACCCCTCGCCTCCTCGCCCATTCGCCACGCTTGGCTGACCCAGCGATATGCCCCTCATTAAGCGGATCAAGAGGGATTCCAGAGGCATGTACCAGGGGAAGAAAAGAACGAGAGAGTGTGCACAGAGGGTGGGGGGGGAAAGGATGAGGAGAGACCACCCTTCTCCTTTTAAAAGATTGTGCTTTTTAGGTTTAAAAACAGAGCAGGGAGCGCGTCCTTCAGAGACGTGTTTTCAATTAAAACCTTCTCCGTCAGCCGCTTTCCACCGTATTGTGGGGGTAAAAGAGGAACTGCTCAACTTAAGAAAGAACAACAGGGGAACAACACACCGAGCGCTCAACATAAATCCATCTCCCCACAGTGTAATATGCAACAGCAGCGAGCCGATCTGTTCATCCATCATTTTAATTGGAGAGAGATTTGGACCTGAGCTCAGCTGACCACCGTGATCCATCGATGTTTACAGGGGGGCTTGTTTTGTTCAGTCCGAAGGGAAAGCAGCAGTAAAAAAAAAAAGTTAGCACATTCATCTCTAAATGCTTTTGTTTCTTCCTTCACGCCTGTATTTGGTGTTCCGTTTCTTTCTTTCCTGTACGAGGAGAAGAGAGGAGGTGAAGAATGATGACAGGAGATCTGCAGACACAGACAGATAGGTGCTATGCGTGTGTCTGTGTGTGTCTGTGAGGGATTTATCAGGTCTGAGCCAGATGCTGAGCACTTGTCAAGAAAGCCTTTAACATCCTGTGCAAACGCATAAAGCTCTCTGTCTGTCTGTCTGTCTGTCTCTTTCTGTGTGTGTGTTTGCGTCTGAAGATAAAAGGCTGTCTAGTAGTGACTTGGTCGCGGCCTAAAAAAGGATTTAGCGCCGCCGCAAGTCGCTCAGGTCGATCTGTTTTGGCGAAGTATTCAGCCGCTCGACGCGGAACCAAGGTCGCAGAGGCCTCGTCTGACCTCACAGTCGCTGATAATAACATGTTTCATGGGTTAAGTCAGGTGACTCCTCTTGATAAATTCATTTAGTTTGGTGATTCTTCTATTTTATTGTGGCTTTCGGGTCAGTTGGACAAGAGCTATATGAAGATCACGTGTCTTATTCTATAGGAATATCTACAAACAACAACAAATGAGTTCATTTTAAAGATAAAACTGATTCATTTCAGGGAACGACAGCACTGTATCCATCGTCTACACTCAGGTTACTTTACTTGCTAGACGCACATTTTTTTACACTTCTATAATTGACTGCTCGCATCTTTCAAAGTGTCAAATATTCCAGCTTTGTTATGAAAAGATCGGCGGCTTCAAAGAGACCCGTCTTCACTCCAGTCCTCCCTTTTCCGCTCGCTCTCTTCCTCCCCTCTCTGTCAATCTGTCTCCAAAACATAAATTTTATCTTTACCTTCCATTTAGTCTGAAACCAATAAACCCTCCTCCTCTCCTCTCCCCTCTCCCCACTGTTCACCCAAAAGCCCGCCGGTTGACAGTCGTGGTCCTGCAAACACACTCACACACACACACACTAACACACGGGAGGAATTTCAAGGTCATGGGTGTAAAAAATAACCCCCCCCCCCTCACCCATAACCAGAAAATGCTTGCTGACCCGCTCCCTGTCTCTTTTTCTTTCGTTTGTTTGAGGAACACATTCCTGAATTCCTTCTCTGACAAACACATCCTGACGGCGCTGCCGTGAAACCGCGGAAAAGGCCCCATTCTGAGTCTACAAACACACACACACACACACATACACATATATACACACACACACACGTACAAACACAGTGGGATCAGGAAGGAATGTGCCGTATAGGTAGCCAAGTGACTTGTGGAGTGTGGACTGTCTGCCGCGGCAGATGGGATCAGGATCAATCCACCGCAAACTTTCCTTTTACAGGAGCCATTTTAGATGAAAGGGTCGAATATGAGGCATAAATATTGACTTTTTAAATGGAGGAAAAAAAACTAAAAACAACAGCTGCAAAATGACAATAACCTACCTCTGTATCATTTGATAAGTTGTCTCTAAAGTTGAAGGATCAACTCAAAGTGAACGGTGACTTTATAGCGAAGTGAAAACCCTGAATTTGAATCTTTAGAGACAAAGACTCGAACATGCAGTAAATGGGTAAAATAAGCAGAAAAGTCTCGACGGACATGTTGAGGCTTAGGTGTAAAAGGGTTAAACCCACATTTTTTTGTAGACACGTCATTCCTCTCCATATAATGTTTAACAAAGGAAACGAATCAACAACACGACGGCTGATACTCACGTCTCCTCGATTGTTACAGGACCATCTCCGTCACAACCCGTCGTGCCGATTGGTCCATTTCCTCCTGGACCAGTGAGAGGCAGCGACGAGCCAGAGCCTGCTGCTCGGGATCCTCATGAACCATCAGCTCGCCGTACAGATACACACCCATGGCCTGGAAAACACACACACATTCACACAACAATAACAGTGTACTATTATTTTCTTGTTATATTAAAGCTCAGCAAAAAAATTTGTGAAAAATTGTATGTGTGTATTTACTTGGTCATGAACCAGGAAGTGTTCCACGTCTCCATAAGACTGGCTGTATCCGTGTTTGACCACAAGTTCACACCAGCGATGTCTCACCTGGACGACAAAGACAACAAGGATTAAGGAGACAATTAAAAACAATATAAGGGTCACTTCAAAATAAAAAGTGTTTTTTGTCATGTCAAAAAGTTAGTGTTGCTAATTTAAAGCTAACGAATGTGACGACATGAAACCTTTACCAAACTCATACGCAATAAAAGAAATTAAAGGGTTAATACCAGAGGTGGAAAGTAATGAAATACTGAGGTAGGTTTTTGGTGTACTTGTACTTTTAAAGTAATTTTTAAAATTTGTAATTTTACTTTTATTTAAGTATTTTACTTAAATCACATCCGTTACCGAGTAAAAAAAAATGTTGTTCATGCACTGGAAACATTGGCAGTGAATGATGAGGACAAAAGCATTTGTGACCTTTGACCCATATTGACTGACACTGTGTGTTTACATATTTTATTGAGTCAGCACTTACATTTGTAAAGGTTTGCCTTTAATTAAAAAACAATTCAGAGATTTGTGTCCCTTTGTCCAGTACCATTACTTTTACTTGTATTTAGGTAAAATGTTATCAAAAAGTGTAGAGGTACTTTCTACTACTTGAGTAGAATGTTTTCAGTTCTCTCCACTCTTCTACAAGGGCTGAGGTTCTACCTAGAACCATTTACTTCTGAAAAACCCTTTTCCCGAAGAAAGGGTTTTTCAAGGGTTCTAGGTAACACTAATGGTTCCAGTAAGAACCATTTGGATCCAGAGAACCCATTGAAACCCCTTTCCTGAATAAAGGGTTTTAAAAGGGTTCTTGGTGGAACCCTCCAAAAGGGTTCCAGGAGAAAACTTTATAGAAAGGTTCTACCTGGAGCCAAAAAGGGTTCTCTTATGAGGACAAGTCGTAGAACATTATACGGTTCTACTTAGCACTTTTATTTCCAAGAGTGTACACACAAAACAGAAGCATTTTTTAAGACTTTTTCCTTCTTTGCTTGGGGCCACAAACTCAAACACTGCTCTGCCTCGGCACGACTGACAAAAGACAAACGGCTCATCTGACAACGCTGAAAGTTCCACTCACAATGAATGGGTTCATCCAGAATTTACAGAAATAACAGATGGCAGCTTTTCCTTACAGAGGAATTCATTTAAAAGGTCAGGTTTTAAAAGTTTTACTCGATTCTGTGTGTGTGTGTGTGTGTGTGTGTGTGTGTGTGTGTACTGTACGTTGTGTCTTGTTTGTGTGCATGAAATCTAAAGCCTGGCCTTTCTCACAGAGGATCAATGGGAGCTCTGTTGCCGCGGTTACAGGAGAGATCAGAGACCGGCTCTGTCCCCGCCGCAGCCATCATCGTTCATCATCCGCTCTGAGCGTACACCTGCGCAGACGCGTTTACGGGCTGTAGTCTTGCGGAGGAGACGGAGAGAGGATGATAAAAGAGACAGAAGAGCGATAAAAAAAAATCCCGGATGAAAAATCTTTTAAAGCACTGTCACTACTTTTAAGCCTGACAGTTTCCCTTGGCTGTTTTTTTTTGTGGGTGTTTCAATCTCCTCCATAACTATCTCCTCCACGCTCAGGACAATAAACTAGTCTTAACTTTGGAGAGTACAACAACCAAGCGTGGGATTTTTTTCGGTGATTCATTCCTTTTCAGCTTTGGGCATTTCTACAGCTCTTGTACAGAGATTTATTTTGAGCATTCGACAAAAGGAGCCAAATGGATCTTTTGTGCTCTGTCAATGTATGACCGCTCTTTTTCTTTCGTTCTTTTTTTGTTGCACTGCCCTCAAACTGTTTACGCAGCATGACAACGACAACTGAGAGATGCTCAACAACAACACACGCACTTAAATACACATTATGTCATTGTAGGTTTTACATTTTTAATTTGCTTTTACACCAAGCCAAAGTCAGGAGGAGGATTTCCTCTCTCTGACAGCTCACACTGCTCTCATAAGAGCTGGGTTCATGTTCAGCTCCTAAAATTTAAGCTGAGCAGTTAAAAGTTTTGAGAAGCTACACTACCATTTAAAAGTTTGGGGTCACCTATACTATTAAAATTCACACTTTTATTCATCAAAAGAGTTGCAAAATCAATAGATAAATAATATACACCAAATCCAAGATGGCCGACTTCCTGTTGAGTTGAGGTCATGGTGGAGAGGATTTTTTTTGTTCGTCTCGGGCCAGACAATGTTCCCAACGAATTTCACGAAATTCTACGCAACTAAATTTTGGCCTGCTCCATTAGGCGTTTGACCTGTAGGGGTGCTACTGAGCCATCTGATGTGAGTGGCACGTTTTCACGCACGTTTAGGGGGTCAAATTCGAGGTTTGAACTCAGAAAATAATACATTTTACAATTTCAATAGGGTCCTCGCACCCTAAATATAGTCAAGACATTGACAAGATTAGAAATATTGAGTTTTATTCAAAATAATACTTTTGTCCTTTCATCAAAGAACCAGCAAAACTGTTTTCAGCTGTGCTAACATCATCACACAAGGGTTTTCTAATCATCCAATAGCCTTCTAACGCGATTAGCAAACACAATATACCATTAGAACACTGGAGAGAAATGGGCCTCTACACACCTATGTACATATTCCATTAAAAACCAGACGTTTGCAGCTAGAATAGTCGTTTACCACATTAACAATGTATAGAGTGTATTTCTGATTCATTTAATGTTAGATTCATTGAGGAAAAAACACGCTTTTCCTTCCAAAATAAGGACATTTCTAAGTGACCCCAAACTTTTGAACGGTAGTGTAAATATAGTAACATCACTAGAGAGAGGAAGAACTGAGCCAGAGGAAATAAAGAACAGAAATAAAAACGAGCATAACGCAAACAGTGTTGACAACTTGGTGACTTTGTCGCTATATTTATTTAACAACTTTTTTTTTTCTTCCAAAAAAAAAAAAGGGAATCTAGTGAGTCACGAGTTTCTCGCATCATTTTAACTACTTTTCCGAGAAAGAACTCGTCGCTTCTGAGCTTCACCTAACTGTATTTACTGCGGACGGAGAGTCTCGGGTCTGACTGTATTTTTGATTCAGAGAGAAACACCGTGACCGCACAGACGCAGAGTCAAAGAACAATCACTCGTCTGTTCATTCAAGTAAAAAATAGTGTCTGTGAAAATAGGGTTTTGCTCCCCCCCCCCCCCCACCATTTATTTTATGATTCAATTTCACTGTTAATCTTCAACACTTTTTTTGTTTTTTTTCCTTCTCCCCCGTGTCTGAAGTCACTGAGGACAGGACGTGTTCTGGTGATATCCAGCGTCTTTTCAGGCTGGATTTAGTTATTTTTCATTGACAGTAGTTGGCTCCAAATAAAAAATAACCTTTGAACACAAGAGTACGATGACGAATATAGAGACAGGGACACCATCGATTTCCTAAAGTAGAATATTCTCTGTCTACATGAAAACTTAGGGGCGACGTTTTGAGATTTTCACACTCTGGGACCCGTTTTTAGTTTCCCAAAATGCCATTTCCATTTGGACAAAATGCCAATGATGCGTATTCACCTACACCCATTTCCATGTGGACAGGCCCTTAGACTCCCTTATTATTATAGCTTTAAATCCTCACGTTTACTCTACAGCCTCCGAAATAAACGTACTATAAAAAGGCTGCAGAAATACCAAAGCACGCTTGTCGAAAGGTAACTAACAGGTCTAAGTTAGCCGGATCTCTTCACCACCACGTGCAGTGTGTGTGTGTGTGGTGTGTGCCCTCTGGTGCCATCCCTGCCCTTTTGGCCTGCGAAGCCCCAGCAGCTGTTCCATGTGCTGGGCTACATTCCTGGGGAGAGCCCTAGGGCAGAGCAGCTGCCTGGTGCACCTCTCTTTTACCACCCCGTCTTTAGCCCCTGTTTCCTCTCAGTGGGCCCCTGTTTCCCTGACAGCACATGCAATTACACAGTGACATTCCTTCATTTATTACGGCAGCAGCCTCCCACACCACCAGTCCTGACCCACACGCATGAACACACACACACAAATGCTGCAACTATTACATCGAGGAAATCTAATAAACAATATCATGCAGCTAAGGTGTCCAATGTAAGTCAGGTGTTGCCAGAAGGTTGTTATATTTTCTTAGAGTGCATGTTGGATTCAGACTTCACTGTCATTGTACATAGCAATAGCATGTAGCAATAGCTATGTAGGTGACACCATGTTATTTCTGTGGTAATCAGCACATAACAGCTTGGTCATGACAATGGGAAATGTGTGTAGAATTTCAACTTTTAATATAGTAATAGTAAAGGTGAAGCTATTACACTACTGATAGACGATAGCAGGACAGAACGATTATAAACAAATATCTAATTGCAATTATTTTGACAGGATAATGGTTAAAATGATTACTGTGTGATATTTGTGCAGAAACAAAGATGTTCTCTTCAGTCTGTAGGACAAAATGTGTATGGATCGAGACAGTAATTCATCTAAAATGATATTTTGACACATTTTGGCTTTAACAAATATTGCACCGCCCATAAATTGTTCATTCAGCCCGAGTTTAAAGTAATCACCACTACTAGCAGTCATAAGAGAATTTACGGGGTTCACTGAATGCACCTCGAAGCTTACCAGGCTGCGGACTCCACATTACTAGCTGTGATGCGCAGATCTAGATTCAGGAGTCTTTAAACTGTTGGTTTTTAAATAATCAAATAACCTTCAGCAAAGGTGGCCTTAAAATGAGCAAATAGGCCCCTTTATACCGACATTAAAATGCATTTTCTGTGATTGGATTACGATCAAATAGCACCTGACCTCTTGTGAGGACACAGCCTGGACGGATCGTTATCCGATCTGCTAATCCACTTTGGGAAGTGGTCAGAGACACGATATAGAACACTGCTAATTTACCATGACACTACTTGGAAACTACTTTGGAAATACCATATAATTTAAAGTAGATGGTATACCATAGTATTACCTCTGTGTTACACACAATCAACTGCTGTTAGGTTTCCCACAAAGCAAATGTGTGGATCTAAAGGAAAAGCACATGATATCGCCACATCTCTGCACCACATCTTAAAGGTTAACATTTTTGGACGTGAATGACTCAGTCCTACATCATTCACTCAGAGTCACAGGACACACATGCAAAATCATGTGTGGAATCGTGTCCACAACACATCCTTGTTTTTTTAAGTAGTAATTTGCCCAATGGCATCTTTTAAAGCTGTAATCCCTCTCAAGGTTTTCTCCCATTAGATATTTTGGAGTGAGTAAGTGTTTTTGCTCACTTGAGTTGTTTTTGTTTTCAGTGAAGCCCTTTGAGACTTCTTGATTAAAGGTTCTATAAATAAACGTGAGGTGACTGTTTTGGGTTTTCCTTTTTTTTTTTTTTTTTAATGAGACACCCCTGACCTCGCTTTTTAAACTCGTTTCCCCTCGTACTGTTGTCCCTTCCTCTCCACAGACCACATGTCGTGGGGGCCAGTAGACGCAGACAGTTCTTGATGTGGTTCGCTTAGGCCTCCGGTCACTGAATGAATCACTAACCTGTGCACTAAACACAATACAGCCTGTCTGCTTGACCGACAGATGGCCTCAAACACACACACACACACACACACACATGCATATGCATGTCCGCGTGTAGAGTCACACAGCGTCTTGCATCACATGAGGCTCATATGAAACGAAGAGAACCAAAGTCACGCACACTTTCTCATACATGCAAACACATGCTCGGCCTCGCACAGATACACTCATACACGTATTCATGGTCACTCGCACTGTTCACAGAGCAGCCCCCGCTGCACGCACACCGCTGGTCGGGGCCGCATATTTCCTTTCACCGTTGTGTACATAATCGCGCAGATCACATACAGAGGAACTTGAGCTCGCACGCAAGAATTCACCGCGACTTCAGCCCAGAGAGAAGCTCTTTTGTCACTTGTGCTGTACAGTGTCACTCCTGGACTTCTTTCTGCTTTGACTGCAGTCAGATATGTTTAGCACAGAGCTAACAGGTGGTCAATAGACAATATTCTTCACGGCACTAATATGCTGCACTATTATACTGCACCGCTGCTCACAGAAGAACATAAATACACCCCATCTATTTCAGCCCATATAACAATAGCGCAATCAACGCAATATCTGTGTATAATATGCAGTATATGCTCATATTGTACACATGTTGGTTTTACATTGTGTATATTAGAGGTCCACTGATTGAATAGATGATAGAATAAATATTAGGGCTGCTCAATTTTTGGAAAAATAACAATCACGTTTATTTGAAAAGATTACTCATTGAGTAATCTCTTGGACTTGAACTTGAACCAAATGAGATTTGAACATAGTTAAAGCCCCCCTTTTGTAATAATCATTTTGTTTTGATTATTTTGTTTTTGTAATCGTTGGGGCCATAACCGTAATTTAATTTCAATTAACTGTACAGCCCAAATAACTATAATTTACTAAACTATACGTCTGTGGCCCCCCCCACACTCCAACGCATCATTAGCAGTCAAAATAGAATTTATGAGGTTCACTGAATGCACCTCGAAGCTTATCAGGCTGCAGACTCCACATTACTAGCTGTGATGTGCAGATCCAGATTCAGGAGTCTATAAACTGTTGTTTTTGTAAATAATCATGGGGGGGGGGACTCACTTATTCACACATTTTTCAGCAAAGTTGACCTTTAAATTAGCAAACGTAGCCAGTGACCCGTAGGCCCCCTTAACACCCGACATTAAAATGCAGTTTCTGTGAAATGCAACGAGCCTCCGGTGTCTCAGCTCCACCCACAACAACGGCAGTAGCTCAGTGGTAGAGCTAGTCGTCTTTCGAATAGAAGGTTTCGGGGTTAAATCCCCAACTATGTCTACATGCCAATGTGTACAATGCCCAATGCAACCCCACGCTGTTCCTGACGGCTGTGTCCCGGCAGTGTGTGAATGGGCTAATGGGTTAGGTTTTCCCTTCAACGGAGACGACTTCCATACCATAGTGCAACTTCACGTTTAGCATGATAATACCTTGTGTAAATGCATGTTGTGAAGAGCTATCCGATCACAGAAAATGCGTTCTAATACCAGGTTTAGTAGAGGCAGGCCATACTTTGTGCAGTTGTTATACTAACCAGTAGCAACCGTGGCTGTGGAGCTTCGATCTGTATATCCACCCGAGGGGCAGGACCTGCTGATGTTGATATCTTGGAAAATACTACGCTGGAGGCCTTTAATTGGCTAAAAAGGTTAAATCAGTTGACCTCTAGTATATATTATACCATTTTTTTCTTCTAATATTTAATATATCTTTTATATTTTCTGAACTTGCTTTCTATATATTTACCTTTTTTCTACTGCTGCAGCACTGCAATTTCTCCATTGTGGGACTAATAAAGGGGAATCCTATCTTACCAGAGATGGCTATGAAGAAAAAAACAAACCAATACAAACTAAATATTAAAACTCTTGTCATTCATGTTGTAACAAATCCTCATAAGAGGAAGTGTTGGATGTTTGTGTCTCAGTGGATTCTAAGTCGATGCATTGCCACCACCTTTCAGATACCATCGCAATCATTTTGTATAATCCAATATCCTTCCACTCTGAAAAGCTCTCATTCTCTTTGAGGCAAAACAGGGTCTATGGGGGCTGAGCCACACTCAGTCCTGTATTTATCTAAGAATTTTAAACAGATCAATCACCGCTCTACTGAAGGGGATGTTGTCTCAGACAGAAGGAAGCTGCGTGGAGATAAAAAAAAAAAAAAAAGAGCCACAGACAGGAAAAAAACTGACCACAATTATAAGAAGGGATGAAAGCGATTAAGCTCTTCTAAGATTGCCAACATTAGAGCTCGACCATTGCCTTGAGACAGGTGTGTGCAGCTGTGTGTGTATGTTTGTGTGGGTGTAAATGTGTGTTTTTTTTTTCAGGCACGACTATACACATAATGGCCCTGTTTATTTTTAGAAAACATAAGAAGTCGTTTCCTGGAAATTGCAGAGGTGAATCTGCTTTCATCTGCCAGGAAAACGTCCTAAAAGAGGCCTAAAACCTAAAGCTGGACCTGAGGGCAAACATGGAGTGACTTCAGCCTGTGACCGTGCGGTCTATGATGAAAAATGAAAAGTAATACAATACCCTTAAGTCGATGATGTTTCTGAAAAGAATTAAGCTTTCAGAGTCCACAGAGATGAAGTTTAAAAATACAGAGTTTGATGCACTCTTTTTTTATTATTATTATTATTTGCGGGAACGTGAACAAAGGTTCTGAATTTTGAAAGTTTGGAATCTAAATAATAAAAATGTCATTAAACTCATCTTTAGTACAGTAACGTAGCCAGAGCGCTGGCCCTGTACAGCTGCGGACATCTGTGCCTCATTATATACTTTATTGCTCCAACAAAACAGCTCGTATAATTGATAAGAACTTGTAAAAAACTAAATATGTACCAAATATTTCTTTTCAAGATGAGCCATGTGTTAATGATTGAGGTTAGCGTGGACTGTTTACGGGCTCTGTCCACAGCTGTGCTGTACAGTACGGAGCTCTTGAGAAGTCTAGACACACACAAACACACACACACACACACACACACACACACACACACACACACACACACACACACAGCAGAGGAGCACAAACACACACTCTCACAAACATTGTTAATTGTACCATTAAGGAACTTTTTGAGCAGCACTAAAACATGAAGTGAATACTTCTTGGATTTAGTCAGTAAAGGCGGCTGTAAAGACGATCACTGCTATTACAGCGGGAATGACTGCACATTACGAAGCATTGTGTCTGGATGGGAACACAGAGGAAAACTACTTCTGATTATTAGAGGAGATTGTCAGAGCTTGAATATGTACAGATGGGCACCGTATTAAAAAAGAAAAACCATGTTTCCTCGAGAAAAGAGGTCTCAAACTTGGCTTCCCAGTCTATTTCATATGGCTCACCACTTAAAAATCAACGTGCAATGTCTGATTTATGTTGATTTCATCATATCTATGTTTTTTTATTGTGAGTTACGTATGTCTTTCATCAAAATAAAACACTTTTATTTTGAAATTCTGTGACATTTTGCCACAAATATGGTTAATGCAATGTTACGTTGGAATATCGTTATATAATATAATTTTTTTTTCACTTGACCGGCCCCCTCCTGACGAGACTACACTCTTAAAAAGTCGAACCATATGAGGTTCTTCGAGGTTCGTCCTCATAGGAGAACCCTTTTTGGCTCTAGGTAGAACCTTTTTATAAAGGTTCCATCTGGAACCCTTTTGGAAGGTTCCACCAAGAACCCTTTTAAACCCCTTTATTCAGGAAAGGGATTTTATAGGGTTCTCAGGATCAAAATGGTTCTTACTGGAACCATTAGTGTTACCAAGAACCCTTGAAAAACCCTTTCTCCGGGAAAGTGTTTTTCAGAAGCAAATGGTTCCAGGTAGAACCTCAGCCCTTGTAGAAGGACCCTTTTGGAACCCTTATTTCTAAGAGTGTAGACACCTGCTCTAAGATGGATGTGATAATGGTCTCTTTATGTCATGTAAATGTGTCACTTTACCTCAGCGTCTTGACTCGGTAAGTTGTAGGTCTTCTTCAGAGCTCGCATTGTTGCCACACTTAGCTCCGACTGCTCCAACAGAAGCTCCAAAAGCATCACCAGCTGCTCCGACGTCAACTGAGGAGACGAAACAATTTGTGAGATTAATAGTGCTGACAAATACAAACCTCCCTCAAAAAAAACTATGCTGAGACAGGAGGCAAAATATTTGTGCAAAATAAGTATTATTTTTCTCACACTGGCAACTTTACAATACGTAACAAGCGCACGTCATAAAGTGTGTGCCCACTCATAATTATTTTCCACAAAGTTTCATTATTTTCTCTGTGCTAGGAAAAGGTTTGATATAAAGGAGATGCATTAGCAAAGTTTTACAGTAGCATACTGTAATAAAACAGAATTAGAATGGTAATTAAATAAATATGGATAGCTAAGTCTATCTCATACAACTGGGAAATATTACAAAATAGGCAAAAGAGGACAGACGAAAGGAAAATATGATTTGGACAGGGGACAGCAAGAGAAGTGAAAGAGAGCAATGAATAATCTTCTTTTTTAAATAAACTGCAGAGGGGGGAAAAAAGAGCAGCAATGTTCAGGGACACTGCCAAAAAAAAAGGGACATCTCTCAGAGCAATTATTCTCTGTAGTTTGTTTGATTGCAGTGAGACATTTAAATGAGATTGAAACACAAATTTAGGAGAAAGGAGAAAGGTGCAGTCGCTGTTTTACTGTTGCTTTTTAGTGGCAATAATGTACAGCGATGCTGAGGGAAATCTCACGGAAACGACCTATTTTCTTCTGACGCCCAACATCAGCGGGGACGGCGGCAGCTGAGCGGTGATTTTGGACGATTATGCTGAGGAGGAGGGACGTGGGCAGCGATATGAGAGAACGACTTCCTGCACAGGGGACAAACTGTGCCCAGCCTTGCCTGCCTCTCTCTGCGAGATACACCCAGCAATCCCAGCCACACTTTCTCTCTGCACCCAGTCTGGGGACTCAATTAATGTCTGAGGGCTCCTTGGAGACAAATGTGAAAATAGGCATAAAATGTTTGTGTGTGTGTGTGTGTGTGTGTGTGAGAGAGAGACGCAGAGCGCAAGAGAGAGAGCAAAGGGAAATATAAGAAAATGACAGAGAAAGAGGTTGATGACATACAGTATAACACACCTTTTTTCTGTTTAAGTTAACACAGCCAGCGAGAGCAGAGCAAATAGCTGGATTAGGGTAATATATATATTCTTAACACACAGTCAATTCACTTAAAACTGTCTTTTGTAAATGTCCTCCTTAGTACTGCTGGGAAATACTTGACCTAAAACCAGGACATATTTCAGCATGTAGCTGTTGGAGCAGAGGGAATAACACCTCGACGCTAGTTGGCAAATGCTCAAATCAAACATTACTACCATGGCTGCTACACACACACAGGTTTGCACATATATTCTTCTTAGGACACTTAAGACATTGACTTGCATTCATTTGGACAGCCTAACCTGAACCATAACCACAACTCAAGTCATATCCCTAACATTAACCAGTTCCTCAGAGATCAGGTTCTGCCTCATTGAGACCAGGTTTTAGTCTCCATGAGGACAAATAGTCCTGACAAAATCATGCCAGAAAGAGGTAACAAAAACACATATACACACACCGCTGATCATCTAAGTCCATGCCAAGGTCTGATCTCCAGTCTTTTCCTTCACCCTCTGCTGACTCTCCTCCTCCTCCTCCTCCTCCTCCCTGCGTCCCTCCTCCTTCCATGTTGTGAGGGCTAAATTGTTGTCTGAAGTGGCGTCTCCATCTCTTAAGGGTCTCTTTGGGGCCCACCCATAATCTCCTCACTCTACCACCCTTTGAAAAGTGAGGAGGTCCTCGCTCGGCAATAAAGCACCGCTTACACACACACACACACTCACACACACACACTATACTGCAGTACTTAGTTCCCATTGTGCTGTGTGTACTTATAGTAGTAATCAATATGTTTATATCAGCATCTCCAAAAGCATTGTGGTCAATGATGCTACATTACAAAACTCTCTATGTTGTTATCGTTATCCTCTCTCTCTCTCCCTAACACACACAAACACTCACACTGTACACAAACAGAGAATCAGGAAAATCTGCCTCCTCATCACGCACAACATCTGCATTCAAAATCACCACAAACGAAGCACATTTTAACTAAATAAAAAGCCTTCAAAAACATCTGTCTTTCATACTGTCGTTTTTCCAGCTTGACCACGTTTCAAGGGAACATGCCGTACTTTACTCTGTACATGAACCGACTCCAGTGAACATGGGACTCGTGCTTGGGATCACAATTTCTTTTTTTGGGGGGTGGGGGGGGGGTCTAATGATGCAGCAAAAACAGACTACCATGCACCATGAAAACACAATGTCGTTGTTGATAATAATATTTGTTTATCATAAAAAACTAACTGGCTCTAATGGAATAGCGATAAAAACAGGGGATATAGAGAGGGATGTGTGTGTGTGTGTGGGTGTGTGTGTGCGTGCGTGCGTGCGTGTGTGTGTGTGTGTGTGTGGTTGAAGGGAATGGTGGTGGTGGTGGAAGGAAGGGAAGGGGGGAGAGGCAGCGCAATTACAGGGGAAAAGGTGAACTCCATGGCTGAGTACTCCCTTATTAATGGATAGAGTCTGAAGAACACTTGGCACGTGAACATCACACACACACACACACACACACACACACACACACACACACACACACACACACACACACACACACACACACACACACACACACACACACACACACGGTCCCAGGCCATGACCAGGTCATGGGTACTTTAACAATAGCCCTTAATAGTACAGTGTTGAAAGCACTTTACAACTGAAGAGGGAAACATATTCCCACACACACACACCAAGTTCTGTCACATGAAAGAAGCATTTCATTCCCATACTGTCCATCAAAGCTTGAGGAATGTGAATGGTGAGAAAGCCTGAACACACTTGTTCTCTCTCTTTCATTAAACTAGGCTATAGACACTTAATGTCATATATCTATATATATATATATAGTTTGTGGTGGACATCATATCCTGTGTTTTTACTTCCTTATTGCAGCCGTTAGTCTCATTCAGCTGTCGCTCACTATGGCAAAACGTGCATTATGTGTGTTTTTTGGGCGTGTGTGTGTCATTGTTCTGCTGAAGGTCTGGAGGTCAGTGTGTGACGGGGGACGGGATGCCAGCATATTTCCCAGAGGCCCTCGCAAAAAAGCTCATCTCAATATAGAACCGTCGTTGGCCGGCTTGTGTCAGCGCGGGTTACATGTACGCATTGTTGTTTTTTTCACTGTTTTATTTATGATGTCCATGTGAGTGAAATTGCAGGTGGTATATATGTGTGTGTGTGTAGGGATGTGTTTTGTTACATCTTCTGGGACCTTTTCTGGTATAGACATTGACCTTGTCAGGACCAGTAGTCCTCATGGGGACAAAAAAACCTGGTCCTAATGAGGCAGAACCTGATTTCTGAGGCTTTTTGTGTTTGTGTGTTCTTACATGAATGGGAAGCATTTTGAAAACATTTGAGTTTCATGGGTCAAGGCATCCTGCAGTGACAAGGGATTGATTCCACCTGCGTTTATTTTGCTGTGTCTTCCCCCAAGTTCTCTCTTTCTATCCCTGCTGTGTGAGTGTGTACAGGTACTACTAATGTTGTAGGGACCTAAATTTGTTCACACAGTCACATTATGGGGACAAAAAGCAAGTAATGTAAATTGCTACATTTTAAGGTGAGGACATGTTTAAGGTTGAAGTTAGGTCTCCAGGAAATGAATGTAAGTCAATGCAATGTACTCTGAAGTCATGTAAACCAATGCGTGTGTGTGTAATTGCCCTGCTTATAATATCCCAATATATCGCAAAATATACGTATTCATCACTTAACATAGTCTTCCCTGTATGCCGATGTGTATTATTGACAAATTCTTGCCAATATGTGGCCCTAGTCTGTACAACTTTAAAGGCCTTTTTAAGGGAATCACGTTTAAATTAAGTTATTTCTATGTCTGTGTACATATGTGTGTGTGGGTGTAAGAAAATATGGGTCTCAGTAATATTAGTCATGCTCCTGCTGTCGCATGTTTGTACCGAACAAAATGAGTCAGACCTCTTAGGGCTGTTGCTCGCAAATGCTGCTTTATTGTGATATATCTACCTTTAACACCAATCAGGCTGCAATTAGGAAGCGGCTAAGAGTGACAAAAACAACAATCTGCACCGCTTCCTTCTCTGTGATTGTCAAAGATGAAAAATGATTGTCCAAATGTTGATCGGGGGGGGGGGGGGGGGAGAGATGGACATTTTTACATTTTATTCTGTGCCATTCCGACAATCCATCACTTCTTCAGTATTTCCATAGCAACTGCAGTGAGTACCACTCTCTGCGCCGTGCATAGGAGAGCGAGCCTGTGTTCCTTTTAAGGAGCCATTGTGCATTAACGAGATTAATTTGAAATCTTTCCATTTTCTTTCCATCTATCGCTCACATGCTCGTGCGCTAAACTCCCGCTCTCCTTCATGGTCATTCACCGTTTACCCTCACATTTCTGCGTGAGCCGCCTCAGACAACCTCTGCTAAGTGAATCATCACCGTCTTCTCCTATGTTTCTGTACTTTTCTGCCAGACTATAGCTATTACTTTAATCCTTCAAAAGTAGTTGTAAATGGATGGTACTGAGAAAATAAAAAGCAAAATGACTAGAAATTGTGGACAAGAAGGAACAGTGATAGCACGTAGGACAAGGAAGATAATAAAAAGATAGAAAAGGCACCAGTAGGATTGTGTAAAAGTTAACTATTGAACTAAGTGACCATAAAATCTATATATTGTCTCCAAAGAACATAAGAGAACCTCTTCCCTTGTGCTTGCTGCTATTAAATGGAATACAAAAAAGTATTGTGAATTCTTTCTTTTCATCCCCTTCCCTCCTTTTCTCTTCCTCCTCTCACTCCCTACCTCCGTGGTCTGCTGCTTGTGCAGTCACACTGCATTATGGGGGTTGGAGACATTGAATAAGTGTGACATTATAAAACCAAACTGTGATTTCTGAGAGCCCATTGAACCGTGTGTATGTGTGATGCCATTCAACTGCTCGGCTGCCTTTTATTTCCGTCTGACCACAGGCTCATAAAAACACACTCTGGCACCAGCGGCTAAAGGCCTGAGCCCACGTCGCCTCAGGTGCTAAGGTTTCACTCATTCTTTCCCTCTAATCCTTCTCTCTCTCCGTCTTTGCCTCTGTCTGCACGACTCACAGTCTCCATACCAACTCCCTTTCACTCCTTCTTTCACTGGTCCAAACTGTGCGTCTGGCTCGTCCAATTAAAAACCCCTCCCCGCTTCCTTTATCTTTTTTCCGTCCGTCTTTATTTTACACTTGATTTAGGGGCCCGAGCATTTATCTCCACAAACTGCGGCGGCAGGCTCATGTCGTGAGGAGGAACAGAACACCAGGCAGCTGTTAAGATTCTCTCAACAGCCATGACAGCATAAATAGCATCACAAATATGTGCACTTTTAATTAGCCTGTAATTGCTCTATACAGCTGCACAGAACCCAAATGCACGACAAAATGGGGCAGATGGCCAGCAACGGAACACTGGAAAAGAGACACACTGAAAATCAAATAACGTAAAGGAACTGCTAGTAGCTGGGAAATGTGAAACCATGGCAAATTCAAATTCATTTCCCTGAAATCCCTGCCCAGCACTCTTCTTAAATGGGAACATATTGCATATTTCTCCAATGAATTAAGTTAAAGTGCAAGAACTAATGTCCCGGACTGAGCGTTTCTACCTTTTCCAGAACAGAAACGGCAGCCTGACAGCGTGTGGGTGAATTTAGTGAGAGGTACAGCGGTAACGAGAGAACGCTGTAAATATAAATCATATAAATACGATAAGTGGCCCGTAAGAGAAATAAATTCGCACACAGCGGGGACATGATGCTGCAATCTTGTGGTTTCATAAGGCCTAAAAAGACATTTTAAAGTGGTCTGCTGACATTACAGGATTTGTAAAATAATTTCCGGTAATGGTCCAGAGAAAGCACTCATGCACACAATTACACACACACACGCGCGCGCGCACACACACATGGGGGAGATGCTGAAAGGTTATCTTTGAGTCACAAATGACCCTTTCAGCTGTTATAAAGGAGCTTTCTTTTTTGTTATCGTCTCCTCAAATGATGTCACACCTGCCCAGTGATGACCTCACAGATAAGGGGTGGCAGACAGGCAACCTCAGCGATGACCTACAGGTGTGACTGTGTTCGGCCTCATCATTTGTCTACAGTTCCATTTCAGCAGCAGTGATTTTGTACTCTTTTGTACGTTCCTTGTGTTCTTTAAGTGCTTGAGTGGTGAAAAAGTGCGCCACATGGAGCGTGTCAGTACACTCTTAGAAATAAAAATAGAACCCTATTGGAGGGTTTCACTAAGAACCCTTTTAAAATCCTTTATCCAGGAAAGGGTTTTAAAGAGATCTCTGGATCAAAATGGTTCTTACTGGAACCATTAGTGTTACCAAGAACCCTTGAAAAACCCTTTCTTCAGGAAAGGGTTTTTCAGAAGCAAATGGTTCCAGGTAGAACCTCAGCCCTTGTAGAAGGACCCTTTTGGAACCCTTTTTTCTAAGAGTGTATGGGCTCAAACTAAAGGTGTGTTCTGAAAGGTACACGTGGAAAATCCACGGAAACACAAATATATTATTTTTCTGTTTGGAAACTGCTTTAATAAACAGTTACCACATCTTTGACAGTGTTTCTCTTTTGTGCGGGTCTGGGTTTTACTAAATAAATACAGTTTCTTAATAATTTTTCCCTTTATATTCTTGTATGTTTACAGTCTTAGAGTGACTCAGGGTTACATTTCACTGTGGGTTATACGAGTGCAACGACGCATGCGACAAATAAAACTCTTGAATCGTGAAGCTAATCACCATCAAGACTCAAGAGCTTTTGAGAGAGAGACGGACACAAAGGGACAAATGAAAAAAGGAGAAATTGAGGTTTTGACGTCTTTTTGACCTTGAAATCACGAGGACCGTCGGGGATCGACTGTGTCATCAGCGTTCCTTCTGCACGAGGATTTCTCCAGCACGAGTATGAAGTATGAACAAAATGACAGATGAAATATTCACGGCACGTGCGGCACACTGCAAACAAACAAGTCTGTGCTGCCTCAAGTATGCCGGATACATCTTTGAGCGTGCATAATACAATGAGTGACGACCAGCTTTGGCGTGAATATGAATACCCGATATGTAACCCCCCACCCTCATGACTTTCAGGTTCACAGCCTCGGGGTCAATGCGAGCTTAGCAAGAGGCCAGAGCGGGGGGGGGGGGGGGGGGGGGGTTCAAACCTGGGGGTTAAGCTATAAAAGTGCACACATGACCTGGTAGTAGAGGGGGAAAAAAACAAACAGGACACATGTGAGGCATGTGCTGTTCCGATGCTCATCAGATACGTTCGCTTGTGTGCCTTTTTGTTACGTAAAATGCTGTGTTCCTGCAATTTGGCATTGATCATGGAGGCAATTAATATGTTTTCTCTCCTCCTCATTACAGCTCTGACTCACAGTCATTCACACACACACACACCTCCAAAACAGGGTACGTTTAATTAATCTCTGGCACTCTGCGCTTTGACGGAAGCCACAAATCTATCCGTCTCCAGTGGATTCCTCCCTCGCCTCCCTCTTACCATTCCTTCCCCTCCCACTATCTATTGTTTCATTCCTAATGGAGACACAGAGAACTCCTCAAACACCGCGCACATTTCAGTGAGATCACTTTTCTTTTATCTTTTCACCCTCTTTCTTCACAATTTCGAAAAGCACAATTGAGGACAGCGAGGCAGAAACAGGCACTGGCCTCCTCCTCCTTCTCATTGCCTCAGTGTCTTTTTCACCTTTACTGGAAGGGTTTAACAACCTCCTTTAGATCCACCTACCTCACACACACGTGTTATAACCAACCGCAGAGAGTCACAACTGGGGGCTAACACCAAGTCTAGGCAGTGGCTGCCCCTGTATAACCCACGCAGCCTCCGTTAAAAAGAGAGTGGCCTTTAGGACTGACGTAGAACAAAAGGAGTGCTGTTTGTGTGCGAGAGACAAATATCTGTAGCATTTTGTAGCGCAGTGACACATCCGAGCAGCTGGATGTCAGCTTAAACAAAGAGAGAGAGAACAGAGAGGTACACGCGGACAAACAAACCTCACGTAAAAGCCACTTTGAATGAATCATTCTAACAAATATACCTTGTATTCAGTGCTCGACCTAGCTCATAAATATGGGCTTTAGAGTGAGTGTCATGTGCACTTGGTCTTGTTTGAAGTCAAACTACACGATCCTTTTTGCCACAAGAACATAAACATTTATTGTTCTTTGCAAAGCATTTTTTTTTTATCTCATTATTATTATTAATAACACTTTAGATTAGGGAACACATGTTCACCATTAACTAGGTACTTACTAACATATATAAGTCGCATACTAGCCCTTTATTAGTAATCTTTATCCATGTATTAACACCTTATTCTACATAACCTCATTCTACCTCTATTTTGACATGAATTAAGAATAATAACAATATGTGCTTAATATTTACTAATAAAGGGCTAGTGTTACCAATATTCCTGTTTTACGATTTCCATAACTGAAGAGTCTCGGTGTTCTGTGATTCGTCTACATCTCACTTTGGGGGGATTTTTCCTCCTGCCAAGAACACGATTCCGAGCACAACGATGACGTCTAAATCCAAAATTATCACCATGTTGGAATTCAGTTGATGCTTTGCACACAAACACGCTCGGGTACATCCAGTTACTTAACAGATATCCAACTGCTCCTATATCCAGAACATACTAATAAGTACAGGAGTGTAAAAATGGTGACGAAGGCTGAAAATAGCAGGGTACCCAAGTTTAATTTCCTCATGTCATTTGTTCTGGCCTAATCTTGGGAGGGTGAGAGCAGCCCGGGGGCTCCTGGTTAAATATTATCCCAGGAGGAGGAAAGAAAACCTAAAGGAAAACAAAGTCCATACAGCCGTTCCGTTCACAGGGCGGTGGATAAATATAATTAAAGGTGTCTTCTGCTTTTGATTATAATAATTATAAGGGTGAATAGGGCACACACACACACAGAGAGACACACACTGAGTGAAGGGTTAAACAAACTTTTGTCCGGTAACTCCTGCTACTGTATCTTGGCAATTTTTACCATGCCATTTTGTAGTGATTGTGCTTCTAAATGTCAGCAAACACACTGAAGGCAAAAAATGTCAGCACACACACACACACACATAGAGCTTATATTTGTCATTTCAACCCAGGCTTAGCCAGATGTCAACAATAATAGGGGCAAAATGCAAACATGGACCTGCAATGGCCTCGGCAGTGGAACGATAACGTTCTGCTGAAAGACAGAAAAAGGGAGACAGGGATGATACTGGCAGGCAGAGTCACGCAGGAGGAAGAAGAGATAGCAGGGACAGAGAGAGAAAGAGAGAGAGAGAGAGAGAGAGAGGCAGAGCCATCAAAATGAAAGGTCATGTTCAGAAAGAGAATATGGATTCTCCTGCAGATTCCGAGTTAAAGACCGAGTTTGTCTTCCCGCGGCCGTCTCAAGTTGGAGACACACACAAAAGACACCATCCGTATTTGTTGTGTGATATATATAGCGGGGTACGTGTGCTGTACGCAGTTTAAACTCGGGGTGGACAAAGATTTGCTGCATATCAAAGATTTTCTGCCATACGGCACAACACCAGTTACAGGAGACAGAGAAAGAAGGCGTGTCACACGGAGGCACGGACAGGAAAAACAGATGGAAAGTAATTCAAAACCTGTTGTTTACTTTGCATTAAAAAAAAAAAAAAAAACAGGAAGACAATCCTTCGGTTTTTTTCTCTCCCTCCCCGATGATAAGACCACTTCCAGCTTGGCAGCACATTATTTCCCAGACTGGGGTGTTTTGGAGCTTAAGCTGTCGCCTGCAGTATGGCTGCTGGCAACAAGTGAATGGTTTTTACATGCATCTGTCTGACTGTCTTAGTACTACATTACACCAGACCTTTGGAAAGATTAAGGCAGTAGTCATGTTGTCATTCCCTGGCAACGTGAAAGGCAGTGCACACAGTTTTTTTTTTTTCACCCTGTGATACAATGCCCTTATCCTCACGATGACTTGTTCAGAAGTCATTTTAGAATACAGTTTTATTTTTATTGCCTCTATTGTGGTATTTTTGTGTGAATAGGTGAATCTTGTTTAAGTGAGCACATTTTTTTTTCACCTTGAGATTCTGCAGGAAATGATTAGCATTTTATTCAATAATAACAAGAACTATAAACTCTTTGACAAAAAAATGAAAGCAACACAGCATTTAGTATAAACATAAGAATAGTGATCCTGTTTTTACGTACTCAAAAGTTGGCCTGAGATATGAGATGCCTATATATTATATTATATTGGTTTCATGTGCAGCTATTTCTTTTATATTCAGCATCTATGTGCCTATTACCATTATTTGGCATGGACTACGTGCCTATATGCGTTCGTTTTTCGACAGGCCTAATTGCGTCTGGGTTGTCTGAGGGTAACGTTCACACACACACACACACACCCCAGGAAAGACAGATGTTTTAACGCTCAGCGCAAAGCCTTCATGTGCACGCACACAGGCAGACACACTAACGCGACATTACCGAGACCGTACCTATGAAAGCTATGACGTGATGTGGCCTAAATCAGGTTTTATGTGAAAAGCATTGATTCATTTCGCCGGCCACTAAAAAAGCCAGCTCGGTTTTTACAGCCCAGCCCAACATTGAACATGACGCTACACTCAATATCTTTTAGGAGTCACTGGGCGTAACACTGTGACCGCAGCGCTACAGCGTGCGTTTATAGCACTGCATTAGACCTAATGCCTATACTTGTGTTTGAATGTACTCTCAACTAAATAATGCACAATTGTGTGAGTGCAGTTCTTGTTTTTGTACATTTTGTGGCAGCCACATTCAGCAGGCTGTGTTCTCTCTCTCTTTCTCTCTCTTTCTTTTGCTGATGCATTTTCCATGTGTGCTGGAAAGACAAACACAGCTGCACTTTAATGACACTCAAATGCTTCTGGGATTCAAAATGCATGCGCGCGTGTGCATGTGTGTACTTTTTGACCACTTCAGTGAGAAGCCTGTTAGTCTTGTTCTGTATAACTACCCCTAACTACCCCCCCTCAACACCTCCACCTCCACCTCCACCCGAAACACTTTGCCTCACCTCGTCTTTGTGCGCGTGTGTGTGTGCGTGCATAGGAGAGTTCCCCTGAGAGTCATGAAGGACTAAGTGGTATTTCTGAGCTCCTTCAAGCCTGCCATGAAAAAGCTTGTTAGCGTCGTCAACCCCTGACTAGTGATCCTTTATGCCTCCGTACTTTTTTTTTTTTCTTAATTTCTACCTCCCATTCACAAACGCACACACACACACACATGCAAACAATAGGGAGTCCTAGGACGAGATGAGGCAGGCCATGAGCTTCAAATGACCCCAACAACAGAACTGCTGCTGAGTGATAAATGAGACAAAATACATGCATCTCACTTTCTTTCTGTCTTACTCTTCCCTCATTATCATGGCAAAAATCTCCTTTCTCCTCTCTTCCCGTCTCCAACACGTGATCCTATAACTCACCTTATTCCATAAGCTTTTTAGCACCTACTGTAGCTTTTAGTACTTAGCTTTTATTTAAATAATTTTTAACAGTAAGGAGGTTTTTGCAAGGTGAGCCTGATGCGATTAAACTGTCAGATTAATACACTTAAAAATACTTTCAGTTTTTACAGCGATAGCCTGTCTCTTCAAGTGTATGTGGCGGTATTTGATTTAATGGTTATACATTAAACATCCAACATTTTTGTCACTTATCACTTAATAGTTTAGCTTCAAGAGGGACCTGCTTACTGTGCAGAAACCCTGAGAAATCCTCCGATTTTCAGACTCTGGTCTCTTGAACGTATTCATTATCGCAAATAAATCTCTCCCCTCTCTGGGAAAAAAACTTTAGATGTACCTCAAATGTCCTGTCCTTTAAAAGCAAGTTTTTACATAGGTGGATGGGTAATAATCTATTTCTAGAACCAATGCAAATGGTATTTTAATGTATAACTGTGTCTTATCCTTTATATTTGTATTCTATTTGTGCTGTAAAGACGACTTTGTCTGAAACGGGCTGCGCAAATCAAATCCGATTGATTGACTCGACGGAAAACAAAAAGGCACAAACTCAAATAGTTACACAAACAGGCACACAAAAAAGACCGGACAGTTTTATTGGCAGGTAAAGCTCAATCGATTCCGAAGCCGGTGTGAGAAAAGGGTGAATCAAACAGCGCTTGTTTGCCTCACTGATCCCTCGATTCTCGCGTGATCTTTCTGCCCAGTCAGCACTTTTCACAGAGATACTGCAGAAAATGACAAAGCCACTACAATACTTTTATCGATCTGTTTTTTTCCCCCACAACCCCTGCTCAGTTGTTTCTGTAAATGTCTTGGATCCACCCTCTATCCCCTCTTGTTCATGTGATTGCTCTCTATCTGAGCTTATGAGTTGAGCCTCCAGGAATCCTCCTCTTTCTAGTGCACTCGAGAGGAATGTAGTGATCTGCTCTTTTGTAGCTACCATGTATGTACTTCTGTCCTTGTTGTGGGTCAATCTACTGGTGTCATAATATAATGGTTTGCACATCTGCACTGCTGCTGCTGCTGCTCCACTCATTTCCCCTTTCAATTTCTTCACAACAGTTTCTCAAGCTGAGCTCCAATTATTCACACCAGCGAAAATAGATTCGCATCCATCTGTCCATTAAAGAGGCAGCATGCGACGTTGGTGTGTCCCTCACAGTCTAGGGTGGCATTATTGTTTGGCGACTGTCAAGTAAGACTCAGCAGTACAGCAATACACTCTTAGAAATAAGGGTTCCAAAAGTGTCCTTCTACAAGGGCTGAGGTTCTACCTGGGACCATTTGCTTCTGAAAAACCCTTTCCTGAAGAGGTTTTTCAAGGGTTCTTGGAAACACTCATGGTTCCAGTAAGAATCATTTTGATCCAGAGAACCCTTTAAAACCCCTTTCCTGAATAAAGGGTTTTAGGTGTAACCTTTATAAAAAGGTTCTACCTGGAGCCAAAAAGGGTTCTCCTATGAGGACAAGCTGAAGAACCTTATATAGTTCTACTGAGCACTTTTATTTCTAAGAGTGTAGGACCGTGATTTATTACTACTTTGCTTTCATATTTTGCTCTATTGTTTATTTTGTTGTGTCGCAAAGCATTCTTCATGGTCTACATGTTACTGGTTTTCGCGTTTGCACGAAGGCAACACAGACAAGGAATAAGAGGGAGTGGATGTGAAACAGAATTCTGACGAGTTCAGACAAAAAAAAAAGTGGACACGGTTTGGCCATGCAAAGTATGTATTATGTAATTATGCTGCAGAGCAGTCTGATTCTAATAATAAAACTGACTTCTGCGTTTAGGTAAGAATCCTGTTGAGCAGTACATGAGTATCTATGGATAAGAGGCACAAAGGCGCAGTCAAGTGTCAAAACAAACTCAGCTACGAGAAGAGGCTTCTGCCTATGACACACCAAAGGCAGAGATTCATAAGTGGAAGGAGATACGGTCTGAGAAAAGGAAGGCAAGTGATGTTATATCATTACATAAATGACCTCTAATGGAGACGTTGGTCATTGACTACAGTCCTGGCTGGAAATCCAAGTTTCCATTATGAGTAACTACTCAGCCTTCGAAATCCACTTGTCTGTCCACGTCTGTTGAAAGTGAACCACAGTTAAAATTATCCATAAGCCTATAGCTATAGGCACACATAATATAACGTTCTGTTCAAACAGTGCATGGTGATCCTATTGTGTCAACTTGATGTGTGCGAAAATCTCAGCTCATTTACTGTCAATGCCAGGACTGTGGCTCACAGAGCAGGATTTAACCTGAGCCGATTCCCATTTGGTTTAATGATGGAGAAATACATGTGTGCGCACACGCACACGCACGCACACACACACACACACACACACACACACACACACACTTTCTTCCAACCATTTCCCATCCTGATGTGATGGAGTCTGGCCGGAAACAGCCATTTCCATGAATGTTCCCATCTCCCTCATCCCTGATTCATTGCCAATAAATCACAGAGGGAGGAACGAATAGAAAGAGATAGAGATTGAGATGGACTGAGTCTAAAAAGTGTAAAAAAGACGGAGTAGAAAAGTAGGATGGGGTGGCGGCAGTGTAAACCAGGAGACCAGACACTACAGATAGGAAAACAGAAATGAAGGAAAACCAGATGTTAGATGAGACCTTTTTCAGAACTGCTCCAAGATATTGCCAAATATGAAGCAGGGACATCTTATCAAAGAAAACAAGGAAAAACACAGATGTAACAAAAACTTCCTTCCTAAGCGGATACGCTTTATTTCATGGGTACTGGTCAAACTCTAAACAAACTGAGCAAGGGGAAGAGGCAGTTTGTTAAAGAGAAACAGACAAGGCAGTTGAGTAATTGCCTACTCGGGCTCTTTTGTTATGACCAGCAATTTATTACACATGTGTATATAAATCGTTAAAGCCTATGACGGCAAAACATGGATTGTCAATTGTTAAACGTCTCCTATTCTTCGGCTACGTCTACAGCAGAAAGTTATGAATGCCACACAGAACAAAACAATATCCACATTGCTCTCTGTGTTTTTTCCCCCCCATCCTTTATACTTACAAAAGCTTTGGCAAAGTAACGTATGCCACCTGCAAACCCCACCCAACTGAAGAGGCTTTTGATCATGGCTTCGTGTTTACTCTCCCACAGGGGCTCCGGTTACCACCGCTAACTCCTCTCCTCTACAGTGCACCTCCACTTAACACAGGGGATTCCAGTCACCACTTCATTTCTCTGTAGGTTTAAATTATCCCCTAAAATAGACGCTGGCTTCTGTGTCAGTATGGCAAATCTGCACTGCTAAAAAGAGCAATGTCTTCTTACTAGCGTGACCTCAGCTCTGAGGCATCTTGGCTTCAGACTAATAGAGTTTAAGGCTATCATTTGTACAATGAGCTGCTGACATAGATATGCGGTATCAACAACAGCCGGCGCAAATGCATGAAAACAGCCACGCCCGACCGTCATGGAGGTAATG
The DNA here is from genome assembly GCF_963457635.1 of Microchirus variegatus. Lineage (NCBI taxonomy): Eukaryota > Metazoa > Chordata > Actinopteri > Pleuronectiformes > Soleidae > Microchirus > Microchirus variegatus. The sequence goes on along the minus strand of NC_139819.1, from coordinate 10,143,995 downwards.
TAACCACAGATTGTAAAAACATCAATCTCATATCATTAACTCATACAATTTAAGAGTGACAATTGCTACCAGTGTATGCATTAAAGTATAGTTTAATTAACAAAAAACTCATAAACCCCAGTGAATAACACAATCTCACTATGCGGTCCATTTAAAAGCTATTCTGGAAAAATAATCTGATTTAACTGCTAAATATTGGAGAATATATTGCCATTTTCTTTCTAAACAGACACATCTCAACTAAACTGAACCCAGTTCCATTTGCACCAGATGACACTCAACAGTTAAAAGTGCAGGTTAAAGACAGGCTGTTCCTGTTAACCTGATGTTGTTGACATTTTCCACAGCCACAAACACAAACCTGATGGTACATGTTTTTACAATAACCAATTCCAATCGACTGGGAAGGTGCAGAGTGCTGTGTACGTAGGTGCAAATGAGGTGGCAGAGTGACACTGAGACAGGAGCTGACTCATCTCCACCTTTTCTGCGCATGTTAAGTTACCATGGCAGACAGGAAGATGTCCCCGTTTATGAGATCACCCCATGTCTCTGGGCACAATCTGCACAGATTGCGCAGTACATGTTATGAAGATTGAAGTCAGTGATGTGGTAAAAAAAAAAAAAAAAATCTGAGGAAGGATAAAGTTGGGGCAACACAGACACTGAATCACATTATTGGTGATTCATATTGAGGTCAAGTGTGTTAAACAATTCAGGTTTACACCATATCTGGCATGTTTATCAGGGGGAGGAGTTATGACAACATTTGGTGGACCTGTGTAGTTTTAATTGTGACCATTATGTCTGAGAATTCAATAAATAATGTTATATTGGCCTTGCTATATCTGTCAGCCATTAAAGCCATTTCACAAACGAGCTGTGAGTTGAAGCCTGAGACTATTGAACGTACTCGATGGCGCTGCTGCTGCTTTAAGAAAGGTTTAGACATATTATCATACCTATTGATCACATTCTTTGGAGGGCAATCAGTTGATCAATACAAGAGCCAGGTCAATTACAACTCACAAACTCCTCACTGAGGGAGCAATTTGTTGCTAAAAACAGTTGACCACCGTCTCCCACTATTTACAGCATGTCTCCCCTACAGGGTTTCCTGTCCTGATCAGCAGAGGCAAACGGACCCTGTCATTACAGAGACCGCAGATGAAAATGAGAGCAAAATGAGGCCCATTACCACACGGCGTGACTAATATCCCTCCACAGTCTCCTCCAGACACACACTGGACATGTGCACGATCATTACACGCGCAAAGATACACATCCAAGTCAGACGTGCACGTTGTGATGCTTGTGAAATTGAAGCGTTGCACAAAAACAAGCACGAGAGGAAGTTGGTAATAAATTGTGGCTCTATTAAATTGACCAGATTTTGGGCTGCTCTGTAGGGGGTGTCTGGGTCTCGAGAACTGTGTGCATCTAAAGTTATGTGTGTGTGCGTGAGTATAATGCATGTGCGTGTACATGTGCGTGTTCCCTAATCATCCATGATGCCATTAGTGCTTAATGCAACACAGGCTTAGGCTAATTCCTGCCTACTAAAAGTCTTGGCCTCTCTATTGCTTCGCTCACCATCGCCTTCCTCTCTTCTTAACCACTCTTACCAGTTCTGCGATATCTGGTGTGCTTCTCTCTCTCTCTCTCTCTCTTCAAATATCCACTCAGCTCTTAATTTCTTCAAATGTTCACAGCACAGTCATTACCTCTGCAGAAATCAGAGACATCAACCTCTAACCCATCACTAGCTCCTGTACGTGCTCTCACTTCAATTCAATTTCTCTTACAGTTTTTATCCTTTCTCGTACAGTTATTCCAAAACCAAATTGTATTTGTTTCATAAACGCTAATTTGCCATTTCTTTAGGGCTCATGACCCAAGTTCAAAACACTAAACTCAAGTATAAATGTATGTTTTAACAGGATAAGAATTTGCTGTGAAATAGAAAATAAAATAGAAATAGAAATACATTTAAATACGTCGTTTACACATTCCACAGCTAGAAGCCAGTCATGGCAAGAAAAATGTTGTTTTGAAAAGCCGTTTCATAAACTAAATTTAAAAAACTACACACAAATTCACCAGAATCCTGGAGCCGGAGGCTGTGACTCAAGCCTCAAAGCTCTGCACGCAATCATAATCTCACCTGTACATATGCAGGCAATTCATGCACATCATACACGGAACAAAGTCTCTAAAGTGAAACGGCACCAACGTTTTTAGACATTTTAGAAATGGGAAGCTTTGTAAAAATTACGAAAAATAATACTGATATTTAATTTAATGATGTTTTCCTCAAACAGTTTGCATATGCTGTGGTCATTTAATTGATCCAATTTTTGAGTCTGCCATTCCACCCCCCCAGTTGCGTCTTCATCTGTGATTTAACCCAACTTTTCTTCTTCCCCACCCAGCTCTCTGTCTCCCGTGTTTTTCGCTGCCTTCTCCATGTGTTTTTCCCCTCCTTTGCACATCAGGTCCGTCTAGTGATTTATTGCCTTGCAACAGGCTGGTAAATGGGAAGAAGGGAAAAGGGAGGAGAGGTGGATAAAGAAAGGAGGGGGTTGAGTTTGAGATTGGACTGTTTGAAGTACATGAAGGAGTAATATAAAATACACCTGGTCCATCCGTGGGGCACTTTCTGTACACAGAAACAAAGGGAGGGGTGAGAGATGTAGCGGAGGAGAGCGGAGTGGGCCGGGCCACAAGGAAGAGAGGGGTGGATAGAAGCGGGAGGAGGGGTCACGTCGTGTTTCCTTTCAGGATGGCTTTTATGGTGAAACTTCAAACGCTGACCTCCCACTCCTCCGCCCCTACATCCCCCTGCTCCCTCGCTCCATCCGCTCCTCCGCTCGTCCCTCCCTCCTCTTTCTCACTATTGTGTATGGCCAAGTGGATAGTAATTGGCTATTCTTTCATGAGGCTGATTTCAGCACTCTCTCCCCCCCACCCCCCACCCAACAGGAAGGGGCCCTTTTGCTGCCCCCCCTCAGAATTAAGTGTATTTGTGTATGTGTGTGTGTAACGTTGTAAATATGCCAGACAGAAGTTATCAGGTGGTTGAAGGGAGCTGCATTGGCCCGCTGACTCTACAGGCATTTCATTCACTGTGTGCTCCAAATGACAACATCGAAATTAGAGTTAATCTAATGCAGAGAAGCCAGGTTCCAACATGAGGTTTCTCTCGGCATAAAATGTATACATTTGCTCGTGAACCATGTTTACATTAAATCTGTTGAAATTACGTGTTAAAAGGAAACTTAAAGCCCTAAAAAGTCTCTGGACATATACAATATTATTGAATGAATGACTGTTTTATTTATCCATTCACCCCACAGGCACTTTACTAACTTATTCATGTCGTAAAAATGTTCTGTACAAAGACATGAGAGGCTGTGCAAAATGCTTCTTTAAGTCCACATAAGAGTATCTGATCATATTGCAAGTGGCATATAAAAGCTGCTTTACTCTCACTAATGACTCCTAGCCCTCTGTGGCTTATAGATCAGTGTGCATTCATTAATGATGAAGGCCTGTGTGCAAGTGAGTCTGTCAATTAGTGTGTGTGCGTGGAGGGGGATTAGCCGTCCCCAGAGAGCCCTAATTAACGCTAAGCGCAGACAAAACCATATTTTTCCTGGCAATTTCACCTTTTTTGGTCGTAAACCGCTGCAAACAGCAGGAAGTTATTGCGAAGACAAACAGGAATGTATCAAAGCATCAAGGCCATGTTTACACTCTGAATACCACACATCACAGACACATTCTCACCGACCATGACCTCAGTCAGACACAGAGCAGAGCACATAATATTATGTGATGTATACAAGCTCTTAAACAGGTCATATATGTGGGCAAAAGACACAATATACACACAGATTTGAACAGGTATAGGGAAGTCTGTCTTTGCAGACACAACAAACACATCAACAGAATATTATTGTGTCGTCAGATAAATGAAAACACTGTGCAGCTCAGGGATTACCAGCTACTTTCTAAAAGCAAAAACAGAAGGGTGGGAGGCAGAGGTTTCCAAAGGACGAACAGACACCAGGAAGATTTAGACTAAAGCAGGGGGAGGTAGATGTAGTCCTTAATACAGCAAAGTGCCTCCTACCTCTTTGTAGTTCACCTTGGGCTCTGTTCTCCTTCGCTTTCTGCCCTTCCCCTGATGACTCTGACTGAAGAGAATCCATTTTACAACCTGCAGGGGGGAAGCACGGTGGGGTGAGGCGGGGAAGGCGGGAAAAAACAAGAGAGAGTAGAGGTTAAAAGACACAAAACAACCGGTTCTGAGTGACAGGGATTGGGCAGTTAGAAAGAAAATACAGTGGAGAGGTCATGATAAATGTGTAAGAATGACAAAGGGAGAAAAAAGTGAATACAAAAAAATTAATGAGTGGTCACAGCTATAACAGAAAGTAAATACACACAGACTTATGGTGCACTTTCCTTCTCTCAAGGTTTACACAGGTTTAAACACACAGATGTTTGTACATCTATCTTAGCGAGGACCCCCCATGAGGACATAATGCACTTCCAAGCCTCTTATGCCTTTACCCATACAGTGTGACAGATAGATCGCGAAGACAAACCAGAATGTCCTCGCTTTTCAAAAGTGTCCTTGCCTCCTAGGATTTATACGTTTCCACACAAAGATACATGTATTTATACTGTGTGTGTGTATATATATATATAATGTACACACACAGACTGAGCCGCAAGCATTCAAACCTCGTTAGAATGTTAAGTGAAAACACACACTAACGTCCACACGCACATTAATTCTAACCTTTCAGCGCTCGCCCGTGCTCCATATATAACCAACACAAACTGCCGGCGAGGACAAAAAGAGTAATAGTGAAAGTATGTTTCTTTGACTGAGCCTGGAGTGCAGCAACTCCCTTCGCCACAGATGTCCATTAAACAGCCAGTCACTATCAAGGCCAAACATTATCCATCTACACACACTGAAAACTCCCATCCACTTTAATTTATACGTAGACTTATAAGATAATACAGATCCATCACATACTAGAAAGTACAGTTTTTCCTACAACAGCATATGCATGAAAGTGTATAACATTTATCAGATGTAATCAGGGAAGTATATAAGGAATTTTTTTTTATATATATACATTTATCATGTATTTGTCAGATATTCTGTTCAGCTTTGATTCAAATGTATTGAGGTTGACAGATAAAAGGCAGATTCAGAAAACAGGCAATTAAGAACAACACAGGACCTTTATAGGAAATCTGATAGGCGGCACAGAATGACACGCAACAGATGCACAGCGCTGCTGTGTGCCACACTTCACTCAGAGACAGACAGAGGGGAGAGGCTGAGGGAGAGAATGAGCAAAAGAACGGTGGATGAAGGGCACGGAGAGAGGGACCGATAAGAAACGATATCAAAACACTGTGGAGAGAAAGGTAAGAGGGAAAAACAGCAGTGTGGGATGTGTGGGAAATAACAGACTGAAGGTACAGAGAGTGACGAGAAGCAGATCCAGCAGTCTAAGGTGCAACATTTTAAATCTAAAGAAGAGCTGCTCCCAAGTCTGTCTGCCACTCCCAGAAGAAGAAGAAGAAGAGAGAATAAGGGACAGAAAAAGGAGAGAAGAGGAGGAAAAAAAAGAGTGCTTACCTCAGCTTTGACTTCTTCCACCAGCCTCGACTGTGACCACACGACGCTCCTTTCATACAGCCACTGAACGACAGACGAGAAGGGAAAAGCAGTGAGCCGGGGGCAAGTGATCGGGACAGAGTGGAATGCTTTGCAGAGACAGAGAGGGAGAGAGGGAGAGAGAGGAAGAAGGACAGAAAGAGAGAGAGAGAGAGAGAAAGGGAGAGAGCAGGAAGGGGAGGGAGAAAGAAGCGGTGGGAGGAGAGGGAGAAGGTGGGAGCGCAATCACTTGTTTCTCTGACAGAAACTCGCGACTTGACTCCGGAGGATGAGAGAAAGGGAGGAAGAATGGAGGAGAAGAGAAGAGGGAAAAAGATTCATTCATTTCAATTACAAAAATCACTTCAGTTGAAACCAACCAGAGGACGGACAGTCACCCCTGTCCTCTACACATCCACACAAACACACACTAAGGCTGCAATGATTCTTATCAATCGATTACTAATTTTGAGCATCGATTATTTGGATTTAGAGCTTTTTTTTTAATAATCAAACCATGTTTTCTGATTTTTCTGCTTCTTAAATGTGAATATTTAAGGCAAGAACATAGTTTCACAGTTTGCGAAACACCAATCAACATTTTTCTGGACCAAACAAATAAAAAAAAATGGACAGATTAATCGATTATGAAAATAATCGTCGGTTGCAGCTCGATCGCACACACACACACATTCACAGAGCGAGATAGCCACACTTGCAAATGCACACCCACACGCTGAGAGCAGATAGTAGGCGCACAAACATAAAGCACTTACTCGCTGACCTTATTAAGCTTTTAGCAGAGCCACTGCATAAGTGATGTGATTCACACCTCAGAAAGGTAATGTATGTATTGTATGTTGTGGTGTGTGTGTCTGTGTTGGTGAGGAGAATCAGGAGACACACATGGTTTCAGACCAGAGCGCATGTAAACAGGATCCTTGTAACACTTCACTTCACACACACATACATACACACACAAACAAGCGAGATACAGCAGTGCTGCATCACATTCCCATTGCACAATCCACGATGCACACTTAACAGGCATTCCCGAGCAGCACACATTGTGCACAACTGTTAAGCATTAGATGTTACCATAGGCGCGCACACAAAGTTCAATTCTACAACTGCACGCCCGAGTACTTCTCTCTGTGTATTACACAAAAGTACTTCAGCAGAAAATAGCACGAAGGTGTATGGAGAGGCAAAGGACAGAGCGGGAGAGGTGGACACAGAGAGGTACAGAGAGATGAAGGTGTTGGAGGGGGCTGTATAGAATGTGGTGAGTGTTGAAACAGTAAATTGGCATTGTGTAACAGGATACCACACATAGCTCTTTCGCTGCCTTGATCCCCACTACCATTCCCTGAATAGCAAGGCTTTTGTCTACCTCAAACGCTCTCTTTGTCATGTGCCCCCTGTCTGTGTACTGTCTGATGAATCTGGATTAGATTACATGTAGATATTCCGAGGTTGTTCAGTAATACACACCGGTGTCTGAGTTTGGTCAATCAACAGTTTGGTGTTTTTTTTCCTTGAACATACAGAGTCCTATCTCATGGCCCTGGAGCAAAGCTGTGCAAACTCTGGCGCAGGTGTCAATGCTGGTTTTCAAACAGTGCAGTTGTCGTTTTCCCCACTCAGCGCCCACTTCATGTGGGGCAGCGAAATGCACTTTTGTCCCCGGTGCACCTGTGGATGTGTCGGTCGTAAATCGAGGTGCGGTCAGGAACAATGTTGGTGCTATTTCGAGGCAGCAGAAAACCATTGTGCTACTGACCGAAAAAAACCTGGTCTAAAGTCAATGGTACAGGACTTTCATACAGTATGTGTCACACTTCAGTGCTCCTCCTCCTCTTCCTCATCAGTTAAATGCAATAATGTCGGTGCATTTCTTTATCCTGTGCACTCGAATGGAGTTGTTGATGGAACAGTGGGTCAGTAGACTGTATAGGCAGAGGGTCCACCAGCCAAAGACCATGCTCTAATTAGCAATGGGGGTTACTGGTTGCCAGGACTGCAGCCTCCTCCTTTTTCATCACAGACACACGGGCGCAACCTTCACATCTCAACCGCGAGGTCCCATGATTCATATCAGCTACTGTACTTCTGTCTCTTCCTCCTCTCCTTATGGAATATTTACAAATAAAAATGGGAAATTACCATCTTAATTAATGTGTCAGTCAATTTTGTTTATTGCCTGAATGAAGATTTTAACATCACCGAAAGCCTGAGCTCCAATGCTTAAACTGGGATATATATCTGATGTTAAGTCACAATAAAAGACAGACTCATATGAAAGCTGTGGTGAATAAAGGGTAGTCTTTATTTAAACAAGGTATCTCAGCCCAGCACCATCATCCCAAAGGGAGTGCTTACTCATCTAAACTCTGAGGTCTAAAATAGGCCATTACTGGCCTTCCCATTCCACATCTCTTATACTCCAGGATTGGTGAATGTCATTGTGTATTATTAGGCCAAACTATTTCCTGCCTTTCTCCAAATCAAGCACATTGTTGAGAGAGAGAGAGAGAGAGAGAGAGAGAGAGAGAGAGAGAGAGAGAGAGAGAGAGAGAGACAGAGAGGGGAGGAGGAGGAGGGAGATTTAAAAAAATGTGTTTGTGTCTAGTGTACATAATACACGAGCACTTGCATTTGGAAAAAGGTTTCAATCGATCTGCCTGATCTTATTAGCCACTGACTCGCACTTCAAACACAAAAAAAGCCTCTGTGAGAGCACTCTAGCCATCACCCAATCAGGTGTGAGAAAAAAAATTCAGTCCTCCATGCTGTCCTTCCTACCCTCAGAGGCCCCTGAAGGCTCCAGTTACATCATCACATAATCTACAAGGTGAAGGTACCCAGACAATAACACAAGCACACAAGCACACACACACACACACACACACAGACACACAGACACACACGCACAGTTATAATTAAGATCAGTTACCATGGAGATGGGAGATTTGAGGAAGCTGTTAAAGTGGATTGATTGCATAAGTGTATGTCTGTGCGCGGCTCGCAACCCTAGTATCGTTTGACCATGGGTCTTTGAGCGCAAACGCTCGCCTTGTAAAGAAACAGAACCAGGCTGATCAAACTACTAATGATAATGATTCGACATCACAATCATCATATGAACATGCACAATTAGCATGTTCATGAAATTGCAATGCTATCTGAACAGCAAGTGATGCCCACCAGTGAAATGAAGGACATCCTCATCATCATCATATCTTTTTCTGACAGGGACTTGACAAATCTGAATCTGAATTTGAATTGAGCAGCGAAATATATTGTCGAGTTTTTAATCAGGAAAGCCATCATTGCCTACTTACTAGCTAACAGTCACACATCATTTATGATGTAGCCATTTACTTTGAATGTGAGACATAATTTTCATTATGGCAGCATCATTACGCTGCTATTGCAGCTGTTCTGTGCTGACAAATGTGACGCCGTGCTTGTCATCGAAGTGCAAATGCTGGAAAAACAAACTCATCCAGACAAAAAAAAAATCAATAAACAAAATAAACTTAAAAAGCCACGTTTGAATTTTGGTCCATGGGATGATGATTCTCAACCAGTTTTGATTTACTGTCAAAGATGATAACCTTCCTGTATCACATTGTACTCGACATGTTTTCTTGGTGTCTTTCAAAAGCCACACATTAGGCTACAGTTTTCCTAAGTGAAGCACAAAAGTACAAATCTAACTTATTATGAAATAATTAAGATCAGATTAACATTTTAAGTTATGAAATAAACTCTAGAACAAATGCTGATACTTCAAAACTTCAAGAAATGTCTTTTATTAGGTACAATCAATGTAAAATGTAAGTTTAAATGTTAGTCAAGTTTGATTTATGAAACTCTTGTCAGTCATCGTAACTGGTAATTTCCATACATCACCTTACTTCTTACCATTTGGAATATAAACATGTTTAAATAAATATATGATGTGATCAAATTGTCAAGAAAAAGGAAAGAAAAATAGAGAAAGAAGAACTCCTCATACCTCTGGAATGCCCGGTCGATCGAGCCAGTCAGCATAAATAGCACTGAGGGTGAGGCCTTCTCTGAAAACACAATGGCACGAGTGTTAGTATTATTCCTATTATTATAGCAGTGACTGTTGTTGCCCAAGACAACCTATGAAAACATGGCTCTGGGAAAATATTGTTAGGGTCATGGCTATCTAGAGGTTTAGGGCAACACCTTAAACAAAACACACCCACCTTCCCATACAAGGACAAGCAAACAGGCATGTACTGACAGTTAAATGGTCTCTATGTTTGCATGTACTGTATGTATACTGTGTGTACATGTACGTGTGTGTGTGTGTGTGTGTGTGTGTGTGTGTGTGTGTGTGTGTGTGTGTAAGAGAGAGAGAGTATGGCTGTATAGGGGTCAAAGTGGATGGTTTGCAGTGAAAACGTCCATTCACTGCAGCACACAGAACATACACAGTGCTAGGATTTGCTTTCAGAGACAATAGAGAATGCAAACAAATACTCCGCAGGCAGTCCACACAATCTGTATTATTATTATTATTAGTATTATTATTATTAGGAAGTATATAAAGAACACACAAGTTGAAGAATAAATACACAGCACATCATTAATCCTGACTGACGTACTGTGCATACAATTCCACACTTAGATATCACTGTATATCTATTTTAAATTGTAACGCTTCTGTGTGCTCATTATCCATTGGTCATGCTTTTCAAACTGAGACATTATTAGTTATTTCCTTCACAGATTGTCAGATTACCTTCTGAAGGAACGTGCTGCATTCCAAACACAGATATTAGATTAGAGAGTTCTCGTGAACACACCATCGTTTTAAGATAAGGGGGAAAGTTTAACTTGGGTAAATGAGGCAATGTCCTGAACCTGAACCTGAACCTGGACGACTCTCTGATGACATTTTATCAAAAATATTAGCACAGACATTTCTTTTTCAACTTCCCAAGACAATGTGAAGATGAATGCATCTCATAGCCTAATTTATCTTGTGAAGACTTCACAATGGTGACATTTGAAGTTAACACATATAATAGACATATTCCACTATTTCATTTAAAGAGCTCAGCCAACAGACCAATATACTGCCTGCAAACACGGCATTACATCAGCACAAGTGTGGCTAAAAATGGCTTAGAGAGGCTAAAATTCTGCTGCAAGGTCAAGTTTGTGCTCCTTGCTTTAACACACCGTCGTAAAACGTGGGTCCCGCTGCATAATTTCCCATTGTATATTCGCTGAAAACTTTGGCAGATGGAAAGTGGAACTTTTACAAATTGAAGCCCATAAAAACCTCTTTATACTTTACAGTGCACGAGGAGAGGTAATATTCCCAATAAAGCACCAATGTGTCCAGAAACTAGACATTAAAAACGTCACGGTGGACTCAACCACAAAGAAAATTCGAGCTCTTGGCATGTGGAGTCAACCCACATACAGTACACGCAGACTAAACATCTGCCATATCAACAGTGAAGACACCAGAGGATTACACGGGATTATAGGAGGATAGTTGTTTTCTGTGGCAAGCAAAAGGTTAATACAGTTAATCCACTAACTGTCATGTTGTTTAATAACACGTCTAGATGGAATTAAGTCTTGTGTCTCGTAAAAAAAAAAATACATGTACATACCAGTTCCTTCATGTTGAAATTGGAGACTTTAATTCAGTTCTCTGGTTATAAATCTTTATAGTGATACAGGAGAACAAAATGTAACTATGATTCATAGAAAAAAGTGGCTTATTATTGACAAAAATCAATCAGTATATTGATTTTATTAAAATAAATACGCTTAGTCTTAATATATTATTCAGCCAGGATACGACAATGCAATCTGTAGTGTCTACTCTAATCCCAACCCTTGCTCTTCTACTTGGCTGTATAGCGAAAGAGGCATCAGATCCAAGTATCGACTATCCTTAGTTCCCTTTGTTTAATTCAGTCAATGTCTGCCAGTCCAGTGGCAGACTCCACAACAGGAAAAAAAACAATATCCAGAGCAGACAAAGAAGTGCAGAGGAAGAGGTGAGGAAGAAAAGTAAGGTTGAGTGTAAAAAAAAAAGAAAGTGAAAGACAGATGGGGTTAAAAGGGGAACAGCAAGACAGGCAGAGGAAGAGGTTAATGAGGCAATCAGGAGAAATAGAGAACTGAATGATTAAATGAGAGAAGGGAGGGAGAAAATTAGAGAGGAGGGGAGCAGGAGGAGCAGTTATCCCTTTACACTTCAATTAATATGAGAGTGAATGAGACTGTTCGTTTAGCACGATTGGTGTTGGGAGCTTTTCCTGGCAGGACCAAGTTAGTCACAGAAGTGTGGCCAAAACAACACATGCTGGTGAACAACCCGACATCTGTATTGGAAAATCTCATGCTATGTTTAAACAGATGAATACCATACCGCTTTCATTTCTCTGGAACTGAACAACAGGATACAACTACTCAGAGCCAAACCAAAAGTTCAGTGCATCGAAGGCATTTTTCATAATTCATGAATCATACTGTGAGCTTTATTCAAAGCCACTTACATACCTCGCCATATGCGGAAAAGTCATCAGCAGCATTAGCAAGAAATCCTGTCCAAAAAGAAGAAAAAAGAAAAGACAGAAACAAAGGCATTTAGGATGTAGATGTGGGAGGGAAACGAAAAAGAAAGACAAGAATACCTGATCTTAAGTCAGGAGTACAAGGTCAAGCAGTGTTTAATGTAACATCCATTATTTAACACCAAGGATCAACCTGCCACTGAGAAAACAGGAGCCAGGTGGAACTCATCAGGTATCACACACACACACTTAAACACACACACACTTCCAGGTGTAATCACTCAGCCTCATGGCACAAGCAAAATAAACATACGTGGTTTAGTTGAGGTACAGTCATCAATTTGCAAAGCAGCTGGAGCATTTTCAACTATTGTTCACAATGTGGCATTGAAACTCGCATGAGCTTCCAATCAATTTATGGGAAAAGCACTGGCCTAAGAGACAGGTCAAATTAAAACAGCTGCAATTCAACATGTCTGCATTTTAGATACTAGAGCTGCAATGAACGATTATTTTCACAATCGATGAATCTGACGATTATTTTCTCCATTGATCGTTTGGTCCATAAATTGTCAGAATATGTAAAAAAGAAAAACGTGGATCAGTGTTTGTCAAACCTGAAAATTACAATGTTTTCGAATGTCTTGTTTTGGTGAAAGAAAATATTCACATTTAAGAAGCTAAAACAATAATTTTCAACTATTGGAACACTGTGGCATTGAAACTCGCATTAGCCTCCAATCAATTTATGGGAATACCATTGCCCTAAGAGACAGGTCAAATTACTAGAGCTGCAACGAACTGTTATTTTCACAATCGATTAATCTGTAAATTATTTTTTAATCGTTTGGTCCATAATATGTCAGAATATGTTAAAACATGGATCAGTTGTTTGTCAAACCTGGAAATGACGATGTTCTCGAATGTCACAAAACAAAATTATTCAGTTTTAATGATTTATTTGTTATTTGAAGCAAAGAAAGAAAGAAAATATTCACATTTAAGAAGCAAAAACAATCATAAATCTTGTTTTAATAATGAAAAAGCTTCAAACCGATTATCAAAATAGTTGACAAATGTGATTGTGAACAGGTCGTAGGTGCTCATTCCACAGTGGCCTTTAACAGCCCGTGTTATTCCTGTGGAAAGAACTCACCTGAGACAAGACGAGTTGCCCGTGGTATTTGTTCACAAACAGCCTTAAGAAGCCGATGAATTGCTGCTCTCCCACTTGACTGGCCAAGAACCTGAGGAGGAAGTAGCCCTGAAAAAAGGACAAGACCCATCAGTCAAATGTTTTCCTGCCATTCCTGTCTGCTTTTACTGCATTATCCTCTTACTTTGAGATAGTGCACTTGCATAAAGCCTTTGTCAGGGTTGAGAGCGTGTTTAACTGTCGAGGAGCCGGACTCGCTAACCTGACCCGTGTTGTCCATGTTGGGTCTGCAGTCGGACAAACAGAAAGAAAAACACAGAGATATTATTTAGGGCACACAGTAAACAGGAAGGTTATTTTGAAAGAAAATCAGTGTGGAATAATATGAAAGAACCTGAGAGCAGATTTTTATTTTAGCCCCCTTTTTTTCACGGACATTTTACTTGCAGGAAACCACATTTTCTGCACAGCAAAGAATACATCGTCAGCAACACTAAATCCAACCACTCAGCTGAACCTTTCAATGGAGAACACATTGCCAAGTTGCCTTACATTGCCCGAGGCAGGCTGGAAATCAAGCTGCAGATTTATAATTGCATGCTAGTGTTTATATGACCTCACAGTGCTGCAGTCCGACTTTACTGCCCATGACTCACAGAGCACACATATAACACTTCCAGAGGAAAAAGCGCCCGCGTCTACGGCCGCAAAAAGGGCCACGCTCTGTGTTTCACTGTCACACAGATACAAATCATCCCCTCAAACACACAAACAAACACACATAAAACCAATTAAAGCCAAACAAACAGATGTGGAGCGGATGTGGACGTGGGAGCGCTGTGCAATGATAGTTTCAGTTAGCCGGTATCGATCACGCTGAGCAGATTAACTCGGTGTGTCAATAGGAAGAGCTTGAAGGATTACCCTCCTGCCAAGTCGATACGCGAGGCGCCTGGCCCACCAATCAATACACCCTTCATCACTGGCTATCACTTTTTTCCACAGACCTGTTTCATGACCAGACAGACACACATGCACACAAATAGGGAGACGACACATTCTTATTCAAGAACTCAATGATGCATCTTTTAGAATCACGCTACAGCTGTGAGCCACAATTTGGCCAAATATATAATCTACTCGACTCTTTGTCCAGCAGAGGAGCTGGGACGAGGGGGTGGTTAAGTAGAGAAGAAGAGGAGGAGGAGGATATGTAAGAGAACTCGAGGAAAGGAGATAGACAAGAATGTTTGGTTTGCTCACTGGACTGAGAGAGGAAGTCATCAGCATCCTGGAATTTCTCAATCCGACTGGACTCTTACAGGGACTTTCATCATGCATACGAGGGTGTGTTTCCCACTTGTGTGCATGTGCAAATGTCATATAAACAGGAAAATAAAGAAATATGACCTGGTTTGGGAAAATCCATTCCAATATGGATTATCAATAAAAACATTTGTAAAAACGATCAAATAGAATGCTTTACTTAAATGCCAGAAAATGGCTCATTCACTTTATAAATCAGCTCGTTTTAAACAATATCCCTTTCTCTTTGACTTGCTCTGTGCCCAGTCTGCTGCCTGTAGAGCCCATATCTGTCTGTTGCTGCTGATAAGATAAAATACATTTCAAAAAGGAAAGGAAAAAAGAAAAAAGAGGGGGCTGGGGCAAGAAACAATAACAATGACAGAACATGTATTTTCAGACGACAAAAAAAATGTGCTAGTACGTCAGAGATGTCATGCCACAAAGCACAGAGGGGAAAAATGTTTATCCATCACTGCCGTGATAGACAAAGGAACTCCACCCTTCCTACTGTCCAGCGCAGGGATGTATGGATGTGTAAATCCCTGTCTTTTGCTGTCTCTCTTTGTCAGAGATGATTTACAACAGCTTAAAGCGGAATCGCTGCTCGCTGCCTTGGAGAATCACACAATAGCTCAATGTATTTCAGAATAAATGGTGCTCTTATCTGACTCGTGGGCCATGTGTGTGAGAGGGAGGGTGTGTGTGTCATTCTCTCTCTCTCTCTCTCTGTGTGTGTGTGTGTGTGTGTGTGTGTGTGTGTGTGTGTGTGTGTGTGTGTGTGTGTGTGTGTGTGTGTGTGTGTGTAGCCATGCATACACCTGGGTGTATCTGAGATTGAGAGAGAAAAGGAGTGGGAGGAAATCAGGAGCTATTACTGACAGAACTTAATGTCAGTCAAACACACACACATACACAGAGTGACAGAGGTTTATAGCTCCGCAAGCCATATCCTGACAAATTACACTGGGTTGACTGTGGAAACCGGATAAGGTAGAGCAGCACTCCCAGCAGCCCAGTAAATCAGCAGGGAGAATGGCGTCTGGCCCAGGCTGCCCTAAATATAACTCATCTGAAATGGACTGATAAACACTGGCCACTGGGGCCCCTGTTGGATCATGGGGTGTCGAATGTGACCCACTGAACTTGAAAAGCACAACCTGCCATTTAGCCTTTATTTGTGTGCATGCGTTTGTGTGAACTGGTGTATCTCTGTATGTCCTACTAAATGGTCTGCATGGTAACCGCTCTGTATTTACGTTGTGTTGACGACCAAGTGCTTGAAACCACATTCACAACACTTTTTCTATCATGTATCTATCATACCCACTCACATGCTGATGGCACAGCCACCAGGGACAACTGAGGAGTTTGCGGCGCCTGTTGGGATCCAACCCTGACCTTCTGATTGGAAGACGAACTTCTCTAGTCACTGCTGCCCCACTGCACATCATTTCTTAAAATGTTTCTGTTCATCTGTGCAGAATTTTTCTGCTTTTTGTGATGCTAATGAAGCTACATTACAAAATACAGGACCATACATACATCAACGTCAAAACCTATTTACATATACTTGTAGATCTGATGGTCCACTGACCCACATATTTCATTAAAAGCTAGAAGATATTTGCAAAAAATTAAAATATGTAGTCGTGTAATTGACTTGAATTCAGCGTATTTATCCAATCACAGCATTTGTTGGACTTATGTACTTATTAAGGCTGAAGATACTGTACTTCAGATAATTAAACATGTTTCAAGGTATTTTTTCTTGTTTCAAGAACTTAAGACTCAACAAGTACAATTTTCTTGCTGCACTGGCAGATCATTGAACATGAATGAATGAATGAATGAATGAATGAATGAATGAATGAATGAAAAGAAACTGAAATAAGAGGGAAAACTGGGACAGAAAGAATGTTTGAAACAGACGCCAGGTGTTGACGATGACCAGACCGGACAAAGTATCAACAAGGAAATGGTCAAAGGTCAGTATGAGTGGACAGAAGGAGGAACATCCAGGAAGTCGTTAAAATCCAAAAAACAGAGAGTGAGACAACCATCTCCTGCTCGGATGACATCAGAGCCGTTAGTCTTTTTTTTCCCACACAAAGGGTTCCCATGGTCAATCATAATATTGTACGCACTATTTGACAAAACATAACCAAAACAGCAACTTGGACAAAGAACATTCTTATGTGTTTGCAATGTCTTAGCATATTTCTGACAAATTTTGGTGAAGAAGTTTCCTGGAAGTAACTCTTACTGTAATTTGGCACTAAACGCTGAGAAAGAGAAAATTCTTTGGAAAAAACTGTGACTGAAAAATGTTTGAGCCATGGCATGATGAGTGCAAGTATTATACATGATTTTGATGACACATGATCACACAGTATCATCTATCTCCTAAAGGTTCACGTTAATAGAAGCAGAAAACACAAACGATGCAACTTAAGGTGTATTTGTTGTATGTGTTTGTGATAGTTAACGAAAAGGGCTCTTCTATGTCTCGCCATGCTTTACAACAACATGCCCAAAGACACTTGAGGATTTAGAAACGGCATGTCTTTGGGTGGCAATTTTGCAATTACTTTGTTTATTTATTTTTTCAATAGTAACGTGTTCCCACATAACATCAGCCATGTGTGTGGGCATGTGTGTCTTTGTGTGTGTTGTTTGTGTGTTTCAGTATTAGTTTAGTGTTGTTGATTTAACCCCGTCAGGTGCAGAGAAACCCAATACTCATCCTCCTAATGACCCATGTGTCAACTTCATAAGGGAACACTGACAAAAAGACACAGCTCTTCCAAGTCCAAGTTTAACCCTTAGACACAGTTTCCACTGTCAACATGAATTCTATGTCATAATACTGATCTTTTTATATGTAAATTATTGATTCATATTTTACTGCTTTCATTTAGTTTTATTGTATTTTATGTGTACATTATCGGATTCCCATATTGTTTTTAACTGCTTTTGTGCAGGCAAGGCAAAGTGACAGTATCTGTGTTGTGTGTTCTATTAAATTAATACAGTCTCACTTGTTTAGTGGCAATACACAAGAGAAGCTACGCTGTTAGAATAGGTGCAAAGAATAAAAGTGTCATGATTTAACATTCATTTAGCACAGTAGAGTGCTGTGCTGCAAGTGTCATTTTCAGATAAAAGCCCTTCTTCCATTCCAGCAGACAGCTAAAATATGAAAAACACCATTTAAGAGTTAACTCATGGCTGAGGTTTAGACCTGTAATCCCCCGATGATACTTGCTGCTTCTACCCTTGGTTAAAACAAACAGGGTGTGGGTCCCACATTGTCAGGATCGGATGAAAAGTTTGTGTGTTTGTGCATTCTTGCTGTGGCCGTTAGCAGAGCTTTTCTAAGAGACATGACCGTACAGTACACCTGGATGTATTTGCCGCTACCACACCTGCCACACCTGAGCCCCTGGAATGCATTTACCTCACTGCTCACGTGTGTCTGCACGTGTAAACACACGCAAGAAAATGGACATTATATATCACACAAAAGTAAACCGTATCTATTACCGGTTTAAGATGAATGGAAATCGTTCACACATCTTCACCAGTCACTCAAAATCTCTTCATCTATGGCTAAAATCTTTTTTGGTCACTGTAGAAAATTATGTCCTGGGGATTTTTGCCAGATTTTTTAAAAGTTATGAGTCATCCTTCTTGATGGATTACCATTTTGTATGGTAATGCGCAACAACTACCCTGACCCAATAACGGGCCCCTTTTGTTTACATAATTATCAGATTATTATGGCAGTTGCCTTGAGAAACAGGGCTTCTATTGCATATTTTAAAACAAAAACTCACATAATAAGTGTTCATGTGTAAGGGACTGATACTGGTTGTACACTCAAAGCTTCTGCTACTGGAAGATGTCAGCATTCAGTGCTACTGTACATCCTGTTTTGATCACACTTAGCAAAACAGTATTTTCCTGCATAACGGCAACAGAGAAGCTGAGAAGCTACACACCTGAGGATCTGAAGTTCCTCCTCTGAGTTCTGCAACTCATCAGATAGCCGTCTCCACCTCAGCAGTGCCTTCAGCTCGGATTGTTCTGCGGTCTCTTGTACGGAAAGCTGGACGGAGGAGAGAGGTGCATCATTTAAAGGGAGTGAAGGAAAAGGCAGAGCACAGGAATGAGAGGAAGAAAAGATAAATATTGTGAATAGCATCAGCAAAAACAAAGAGAAACAGAGAGAAACAGAGTGAATGATAAGTCAAATGCACTCCAATACGTATTTATGACTATTTTAGTCAGTATTCGCTATTGATTTAGACACTGACAGCTTAAATCTGTTTCTTCAGAGCCAGGCTTATATCGGGGTCATCAGGGTGACACGTTTTAAAAGTGCAGACACGGGAAAAACCTTTGCGTAACTTTCCACAGTGTGGGAAAGCAAAAAAAAGGAGGATTAAATCTGTGCACACGTCAACTCCCACATCAGAGCTGCAGTTAGTGTTACAAGCACGGGGATTCCCATCAACCCTACACTGTCTTCTTTACTTTGTCCTGTTGTTTATCTGTTTTTTAAGGTGGGTTTAATTACCAGGGCACCAGACTCTCTTGACAGTGGGAATCTCCAAATTCAAAGAAGTAGATAGCAGTACCTTTTCTTTTTCCAAACTCTGGTGTGTCTCAGCTTAGTCCTCTTACATTTTAGTAGCTTAGAAGCTTTGGGATTGGAAGCTTCATTTTGTGGTGAGCTCAGGAACTTCTTTACCCTTTCATTTTTTTGGAGCCAACTCCGCTGACCTCTTAGAATAAGTTTTTGTTTCATGATCGCCTCTCTCTGCATTGGGATTTGGCTTGTTTTTATAAACTCTTTCCTACAATGATTCATGATTTTACTACAGTAATGTCATGCCCAACTCTTGACATGCAGTCCACCCACAACGGTAACATTTGGAAATCCTGGCTCAGAAGTAGTGGAAAGGGGAGGTGGGAATGTCAACCTGCATTTCCTTAAGTCGTTGTATGGAGGTACTGGATCATATCATATGGCAGTACTTTTATATAATGACAAGGGAAAAAAATGTCCTATATCAACAAATGCTACCTTGATGTTTCCTGAGGTTGTTTTTAATTTAACGTTTTCTCTTTCCTATGAAGGACAATTGTGCTCTCTGTGGTAGTTTCATCATACAAGCTAAAATATCTGTAGTAGAACAAAGTTTTTGGCTGCAGTTGTACTGTACTTGTTGTGCTTGTGCCCAGATGATGTCCTCGAGGTAAGTTGCAAAGCCCTCGCTGATCCATTCCTCAGTCCAGTCTCTGGCTCCTATAACCAGACCAAACCAGGAGTGGGCGATTTCATGGCAAATCCTGGACCCACACAGAGACATGCCATTCTCTACGGAACCAGGACTATCAGCATACAACACACTTTGGGACAGGAAAATTATGTGGGGGCTGGGGGAAGACAAATAGAAAAGATCAAATGTCAGATATAAACGAAAGGGGATAGAAATGTCTTTACAATCAAGACAGAAAGAGAAAGAGAAGTATATAAAACAATAGGGAACTAGCAGGAAAAAACAGTGCGGTTTATGAGGAAATAAAAACCAGGGCGAGATGAAGACACATCGTATACTGCTGAAGATGTTTCAAGAGTTTTATTGTGGTAATGTTCCACAACTATGATTATAAAAACCGAGGCTGAACGCGGCAAGTAAGACAAACTCAACACTAAATATGGGAGTCACTCAGGGCCGATCCCTTTTCTCCATCTTCTGTGTTATGTTTAGCAAAGGGCAGCTTACTCATCAAGCATTCTTGCCAAACCAAATTGCCCTACACAAAAAAATAAAATACACATTGTTCATATTTTTTCCTGGACCAAAAACTGTCAACCCACAATTGGCAAAATAAATGAAATGAAAGATTTGTGCAACTGTTGTAATCTTCATCAAAGGCGGGCGATTTTATTGCTCCCACTTCTAGTCTTTTGTGACGTCAAGGCAACGCTGTAAATTTTAGGCTTGACGAGGGGTTGGATGTTTTCATGATTCTTTACAATTAAAGATAATTATAAACCAAATCTTTGTCATTTCAAGATCTTGGGACTGGGAACAAAGTCTGACATATGAATACATTTATTTTAATTTAAGAGTCTGTAATGTATTATGTCCATGATTCATTTATTGTGCAATTCAGTTAATTCTCTCGAGGAATTTAAATGTATGGTAAAATAAAAATTAAAGGTAAATAAAATGCATGTTAAATTCATGCAAATATAGCAAATGGGCATCTTTGCAAATCCTCTCTTATGCAAATAGATATGTATACTATTTATATGCTAATATATATATATATAAGTGAGACAAAATGAGGGACTATTTATGTTAACAGATTGAAAAGCCTCATTCAACTTTTAAGCCAATAGGAACACTATCAAAGACGTGAGCCAACCAAAATTGGGTGGTAAATTGTTAGCATATGTGAACTGGTGAATACTATTTTCCAGTAAATGGATGATAGTTTTCCATTGTCAATATCTTGATTTTGAAAAAGATAGCACTTTAGATAAAAAAAAGAAAAAGTAAAAAATAAAACTTCTGCAGGAACTGTTCATACTCTCCAGGAATACAGCGCACATGACGTCGTATAGCAATGAAACAGCAGAACAAGATCAATTGAAGTGCTCTGTCAAAGCCAAGGTCATGGCTGAAGACTCCTCTGTTGCATTCTTTACTTCTTTCTTATGTAACAAGCTCTGGTTGCCCTGAGGGGCTTAGGGCCAACTCTGTGTGAGAGGCAGGCTGTTCTTCAACAGAAGAATGGGAGAAGGGTCACAGAGGTGCAAATGAATGGTCTCTCTCACTCCTGTGGCCCATATAACAACACCGGACTGTCTAAGGTTCCTTTCACACTCACTAGATCTTAAGTGTCCGACTAACATCGACCTGCCATTGGTGGGAGAATTTATGGCGAACTGCAGGTCTCTACTGAAAGCATTTTCAAAGAATCAAACCAACCCTATGACTTCAGTTGCAGCAAACTCAGTAGTGTCCAAAAGTCTGAGCCCACTTGCCTCATCTCAGTGTGTCTTTAGGTCTAGTGCTTCTACAATTTATATGGGTTGGTGTGGTCCTTTATCTGCAACTGCAGAGATACACCAACTACATTTACTTCAGCTGTAATATTGACAGTTTCTTCTGGCAGCTACGGTACACTAAGCCCACATAGAAGTGACACTGATGGAATATAGGAAGCTGGAAAATGTGCTGCTGCTGAAAGATAAGCATCTTAAGTTATCTTGTGTCCTTACTCCTTGCCATAACCTAATTATGGTGACTTGTTCAGACAATTACAGAAGAAAACTGAGTAAAGGCATAGGTTAGATCTGCTCTGCCACGCAGTCCATATAGGAGGAAAATGATATTGGATATCTGAAAACAAGTAAAGTAGTCCGCATTCTCCAGAGGGCTGCTTTATCAGATCGAAAAGCAGGGCATCACCTTCTGTTATTTAGGAAAATGTAAACATCATACAACATGGTCTTAAGGGCATCATTTCAGAGACAGCTTTTCAAATCTAATCCCAAATTTTCCTGATTACACAAACAAAGGCTCTCACTGGAGCAGGGGATGCTAACATTAGCCTTATGAGTTTTTCTTTTTTGTAGTCTAATCTTATTCCACCACAATTGGAGAAGCATGCCTTTGTTGTCAGTTCCAGCTGCGCATTTGTCTGCGTCTGTGTGTGCATGAGTGTGAGACACAAAGACAGTCTTTCAGAGACGGGCTCTTGCACATGCTCCTCTGAGGGAGGGCGGAATCCATTACTACAGTGACAAATAGTGTCATCCCACCATGGTGGGGATGAATAACAACAGCATCTTTCACGTTCGCTGATGCACTGAGTGACATTAGTTGACATCGGGGACATGTCAGGGATGCAGGCATGGGAGGATTTTCACACACATCGTGGCATATGTAATACCTGCACCTTCATCTCTCCTCTATGAATCTGAGAGTATAGTGTGGCGATGACTGTTTGTGTATGTGTCTACAGTTTCACTGCTGTTTTAAATCAAATTTAATTTTACTTTTGCACAAAGTGTTTCTGAATTGGATATTTTACAAATTGGTAAATGTGACCCTTGAAACTGCCATGCGTAACTTTTAGATGTAAATCTTCTCCACATGACTCACTCTGCGTTTCTAAGTGTAGCCGTGTTTCGATCTATCTTAGTTGCCTGTTTTCAAACGGAGGACGGAGCAAACGAATAATGTTACATTGTTTCTGTTCCACCAAGATCAAACACAGGCAGAATAATTGCATCAGCGAAAACATGCCGCTTTAAACTGGTAAGTGGCTCAAAAAGCAAATGCCTCCACCGACACGAACATTCACAACCAAATCTGACCCATTAACAGTGCACACAAAAATGTAATCATGATATCGATATATATCCACCCCTTAATCAGATTGCATAAGTTACCAGGCCAAGTTTCAGACAGACACACAAAAGGCAACACAAACAACTTCCTAGTTAATGTAATTCAGTGAACGATTGCGTCACCACGTCTTCATCTCACCGACTAAGCTAATTTGATGTTGATGACGTTGAAGACGATTTCACCCAAATATGGTGTCAGACCCAAAAGACAACGAACACCCAAAAGGCAACAAACATTAAAGTTGTAGGCTGCAGTCTCGAAGTCTACAACCAACCTCAACTTTAAGTAGTTTCCTATTTTACAAGTTAATTTCGTCCAGATGTTAAATCTGTTTTCGAGAACCCAACAAAAGGTCTATTGATAAATAAATTTGGTCCGTGCCCTTTCATCAAGGTTACTTCAACATGTTCTGGTGACTGTACATAACTTTGTATTTACTGATGTTTATAGGCAACCTTCAGCTCATATAGATTAATTAATAATTGGTGATCCAGTCTCATGTATGTTTTTGACATTTGCCCTCTCTCTCTTTGAATTCTATTCCTTTTTTTTTTTTTAATTGGCTGCATCTGTGACTGTGCAACAGATTGCCCTTTAAAGTTGAATTCTGATTAATTTTAGGCATGTTCTTTTAAAGATTGTAATAAAGAAATTCGATTTTTAATTTCCGAGTTGCTGAACCTTCATTTTTTGAAGGTGATCATTCATCTACTACCGCTTTATCCTCCACATGAGGATCGCGGGTCTGCATGTTTTTGGACTGTAGGAGGAACCCGGAAAACCAGGAGAAGCAAGGTGATCACTATTGTTTTCATATTCAAAAATGCACAACATTGCTTTGGCTTCACATCCACAGAGGGATGGACGAAGATCATAATCAGAGGGGCTTTCTGTATCAAAACGTATTAGACGAAAAACCTTAGGTGACCTTTTGACCATGGAACCCCACTGGCTCTGCATCGCACAAAATAAAATACTGATTAAAGCCCTTCTGTGCTTTCTCACACGACTCCGAGTCACCCACTGTGGCTTGGCCATGAGCTGCAGAGGTGTCAGGGCCAGGGCAAATTTTCAATTTAGTAAGACACAGATTGCTGTAGTGATTAGCTTGTCCATTTCTACATCCATTATTTATCCTTCCATCTCCCCATCCATCGTTCCTGGCTGTAGGCCATTTTTCCCCCCAGTGGGACACTTCCATGCATAATGCAGCAGGAGCCCTATCATAGTCCTGTAATTGACATCCCAGCCCAGCTCAGCTCATAGCTGAGACACCAGTAAAACAGCCCCACGAGATATAGGAATGAGGAAAAAAAGTGCTGAGTGAGTGTGTAGGGTATGTGTAAAAGTGAGTGGCAGCAAGAAACTAATTAAAGGTGATAAAACAAAAAAACAAAGAAAAACAGATGGGAGAAAAATGTGACAAAATAAAGAAAAAAGGGAACTGAGGATCATGTGGGTGTGTGAAAAGAAACATTATGGAAAAAGAGAGAAAATGGATAGATATTTGTCATCAGGTTTTGCCGTTTCTCCAAGTGCAGTGTTAACTCCCAGGTGTGATAATTGTTGATCTGCTGCTGAACCGTCTCTGACACAAGATCGATTTGATGGTGAGATTTTGACACATGACATAACCACATGCCCATGCAGAATGTGGGTAAAGCCCTTTAAGACACAATGACAGACAGGTAAGGAGATAGACAAAAGTCAAATGGAAAACAAGCAGCACTTGAAATTTCTTTTCCATTCAGGCAAATGTTGGCGCAGACTGGCCTTTCTTAATGTCAGCTTACGGGAAGAAGCTTTGTCTCATTTTCCCTCCCTCCCGTTCGGACAGAGTCTGTGGGCTATTTTAGACACAGGGGTCTATTTGACCAAACTCCTACCACCCTTCTTTCTTTTTTAACAAGTCTGACTTCAAATGTCTGGCATTCCAGGCTGGCTGCAGATCAGCTCTCTGCTCCCAGACGGGGCCCCACAGGTCCAGGACAAATGCCACTCCATGTAGGGCCTGATCACATGAACAAGGGCCAAGCTGGGGCCCCCAGAGAGCCTACCCCACCCACATACACGACATTGCATCAGAGCCTGAAAATAAATAGCAGAAAAGATATCAGAGGTCATCAGGAACTGGGAGGCAACTCTGCCATTCGGTTGAGGCTGTGTTGTGCCAACGCATGAAAACTAAGCGGCGTGTTTCCAACGTTAGTTTCAAACTGCTGTCAAGTACTTAGAGTAAAAAGACTCAGATTCATATCATTCTCACTGGTGTAATCACACTGGTGGTGTCAATGCAGGTCAGAACCTGATGAAATTAAGAAAAATGTTCCACACGCACACAGAGATTTAATGAAAAAGATAACAACGATATATGCTAAAGGCATAATGTAAAACCCAACAGAAAGTCACAGGCACAGACATGGACACACACACACCCACATACTTTCAGCAAATCCACTTTGAATCCATATCAGCTGGGAAGTGATAACAGATGTCTGATCCATCCTCCTAACAATACAACAATCCACAGAGCAGTTTGCTCCTTGTTTAGTAAAGAGTCCAAAAACTGATGTCACTCCAGAGGAATGTTCTTGAGTGTGTGTGCGTGCGTGCATGTGTGTGCTTTCATCTACATCCAATATTATGCTGGTGTGAAAAAATTTAAACAGCATGGACACCTATTTGTCTATAATTTAGTGTATGTAATGTTTTCTTTAGGTGGATAAATGTTAGTATACTGCTGTTATGGTATACTGCTGTTTTATTGGAGACCACAACAACAACAGCTGTGTTTTGTTTACTTCCTGTGGCGGCCGTCAGGTATGGACAATGATGAGTTCTGGGTGGAAAAAACTCACTTTCAATGTCTGTCAGATAAACCCAGTTCATATAAATACAGAGTGCTTTAGTCGTGGATGAATAACAAAACATATAAGCGAGAAGCTAACAAATACCCAATTAGCATTGTAAAGGATGATTACGTTATTGTAAAGGAAGATTAGCATAGCTATTAACATGCACATCCCATTGGAGGCTTTCTTTCCACAACAACAGCCTCAGTCAAACGAACTGGACAAATCTGTTTCACAAGACTATAATATCATACATTTTCTTGCCTGCAGGATAATAAATAATCCTTTTTTTCTCTCTCTTATGTAACATTGGAGAATGAGACGGTGTGGAGAAATTGAGATCACTCAGTACTTTAAGGCTGTATAAGAAGTGTTTGACAGAATGGAAAGATGGATGAAGGCTAAATCGAAGTGAAATTAGCCGACAAGAGCAGAGCTGTCTCTTCATCTCGAAAAGTTTCAGACAAGCCCCTGCAGCTGAAACACACAGAGTGTGGGTTAACGGCGGTTGCAACCGCTAACTTACAAAAATATTACAGCAACACATAAACATAAAAAAACAACAACACCAATTATCACTTTGACAAATACTCAAGGTAACAAGATAAAATAAGAAAGAAAAAAACAGGTGTTAATGTACAAGGGAAATTATTTGTCTGCAAGGAATATTTCTTCTCACTGTCAACTACATCAACAACTTTGAAAAATAGGTCACAATATAACTAAGCTAAATTATTTTATAGAGCGCAGTATACAGTATCTAAATATATTTGCTGGAGACTACAAAATCTGAGATTTTGTGCACTATAGAGCATATAGTACCATGTCTACTATATGTTGTTCACTACAGTTATCATATCGTGTTATATCGCTATATCTTATCGCAATATGTCTTTTATTATCACAGAATTGTATCGTGATAACGTGGCGTATAATAAGGTACTCTGTGATCCCCACCCGTAGTCATATTGTAGGATAAAATAAACTGATGCGTCTTAATATTTGGACATCAACGGAGTCTTTTAGATTGGTTTATATTTGGTCTTTTCAAATGTTTTATTCACAATTAGGTAAATTACTAGTCCTTTGAGACAGATTTGGTAGTGGAAGATGCATGCAGAAAAAAGGAAACAGTTACAACAACCAAAATTTGAATAAAATAAACCTTGGCTTGATGGTGCTGAGGGGATCAGTGAAGTGAAATGATGCAGCGTTTCAACACTCATTAATACCTTTATAATAATGAATCACATTTCAGCTAAATACAAGTCATTTTGGCCAAAAAACAGCCTTTTATGTCAGGCAACTGTTAGACCAGCTTGTAGCACAGCTCATTCCCCATTGATAAAAGCAAACACAGACATCAGAGATCGGAAGCATTACCAAAAGCATTTCACAGCAGTTTGTTTCAAATGTCTCATTTTGGCCAGTTCAGCACAGGCATTCTATGGAGATTAAATCGTCTGACTTTGAACAGAGAAATGAAATTACCCCCCCTAGCCCCTAGGCTGCAATACCACACACATAGACATCACTAGGAAGCACACCAACAGCAGCAGCGTCCCCTACAGCATACAATGGACCTATCCATCTTTCCACTGAATGGGTCCTATGGACTCATCCATTAGTTAGGAGAGTGGGTGTGCACTGACAGGCCTGCTTTGCCGCAGCTCCTAATCCAGAGTTATGGCACAGTGTGTCTGTGTTACTGTTAAATGTAGTACTATATGCCAACTGTTGCTAGCGGGTTCACATCTTGGGGCAGTTCCAAGCGACACACCATCACTCACCAACCACCCACTATAATTGCTGCACATTTGGCACCTGGGGACAAGACAGCATGTATGACGGTGACTATAAATTTGAGCAATGCTGCAAACACACCCGAGAAATGGTTGATTGATATGCATCTCAAAAACTGTATTGCATATGTTGCTGCGCTGTCGTTCTTGGAGTTGTGTGTTTACACTAAAAGTGTCCTTTCCTGTAAAGCAGTGGAAGAGTTAAAAGATGGCCCCTGCATGTGTGAAAAGGTACTATAGCAGAACAGGTAAGTCAATACTGCAGATAGAGAGGGGAAGCGGAGAGGCCCGAGATAACTGGAAAGGAATGTCCCTGCAATAACAAAACACTTGCTTAACTTGACCCTGCTATCTTCATTAAGGGAACAGAGAAAGGTCTGACCAAAGAGAGACAAGCAAGCAAGAAAAGATGAATAGCAGTAGCCAGTGCTTGTGAGGTTTCCCGTGGGTGTCCCATGTCTGTTTGACAGGAAGCGAATAGCGGAAAAAGGGGAAACTGAAGAGAAAAATAAATAAAGTTCACCTAAAAATCTTGCAATCACTTTCAAAGTGCCCACAGGACACTCCCTCTGCTTCTGTCCAGGTGCAGGCACGCAGAGCTGGCTTTTCAGCTTGCCAGTCTCTTTTGTGCGGCTGTACAGAAGAGAGGGAGATCCACTCAAGGCGGGAAGAAAGAAGCACCTCATCCTTGACAATTTGATTAACAGCTGTCTCCTGTGCCAAAAAAAAAAAAAAACGACCCCCCACGCCCCCAAACCTCCCCGCCCTCAATAGCCTAACTACCTCCTGAAAGCGCAGAGTCTGTGTCGCACACTTCTAGGGTTACTTCACAGATCAAACTGGAGAGGAGAGCAGAAAGGCAAGAAATCCACAGAGACATCAGAAGGAAGTGGGGAGGACAAGCAGTGGGAGGACCGGGAAAGAAATGGAGTAAGGAAGAATAGAGAGAGAAAGGGAGCGGCATAGGTCAACAAGGAGGCAGGAGTTGCAATTCAGTCAGGGTGCAAAGTGATGGGGAATCATAGCCAATGAGGCGAAAGACTGTGACTGATGCTTGAAACTAGAGCAGGTTAAGAATAACATCTTTTTATTGGCATTTTGTGGACTGCCGTTATATTTCATTTACTGTACATAGCATTTAAGAGTTAATGACCTTTCCTTAATGATCACCATTATCTTTTAAATGTTGTTGGTTTTGAATGATTCATTCACTTACTCCATGACTTTACTTTTCTTAATTTAGTTGTCATGTTCTAGTAATTTCAGTGCCATGAAAGAAGCTTGCAGAAATGTAATTTTATTTATTTTAAGTTCATAACTGAAAATCTGTGTTTATTTATGCTTACAATGCATTTGGGTGAGAATTGATAAGGTGCCATGTAAATCACATGCTTTATTAATGGGAAAAACAAGCTGAACAGAGCAGCAGTGTGCATTTATTGTTTGCTCTTGCATTTAAAAAGATGTTACAGTTTGAAATAGATATTTTTCTTGCAGTTGTGTTGCCATGTGGGAATAATGTAATGAAACAACAATTTTTCTGGCGCTGAAATAAATGAAACCCAGTGTCTCTGCAGGAGAGGGTAAATCTATCTAAAAACCTGTGCTATGCTCTGGGAAATGGTCAGCAGTAATGGTGAGAGTATGCAATCTCTAGTTAATGGTTTAAAACATGCAAACCTACTGGTCTGGCCCTATAAAAGATGAAAAAGAACCGGTATTGCACTGGAGAGTTCCAGGGCAGCATGGGATTATCCTGCAGGGTACAACAGCCCACTACTTCCTCCCAACAGGGACCAATGACCAATGCAACATCCTGCAAGCTCATAAACAAACAATGCAGTCAACTGAAGTCAGCCTGAAAATCCTCCAGTGCCACTTAGAGAGGTCAAGAGGTACATACCAGTCATAATTTTTACCTTGTGCCTGTGACAGTTATATGGCTACCTAGTTTGGTTGTACTGCAAGCGGAATTGCAAGTTTAACTACATGATTCATTTTCTGTCCAGGCTGCCACCTTGCACGGGACAGTAGTTGTGTTAGAGGAATAAAACACACAATGAGAAATGTAAAAGTGTGGACACTCGTAGGTATCCTTTGGGGAGAGTTTGAAAAACTATGCTGCCAACACTACATTGTAAAGATGTTTATGGGTTGGCAAGTTGTGCAGTGTGCTTAAGTTATTCTGCTTGAATAAAACTGCTATAATCAAGGAAGCCAGTAATAAAAGTGCAGTGCGACATGCTGAGAGATATTTTTACGTGTTTTTTGGGTTTATCTGAGCCCGCCATCAAGTGGTGTAGCGAGGCCCTCCCTTCCCGTCACCAAAACAGCAACATCAAGGAACTGCACACAGAAATGTGACTTGATTAAAGCTCTGACGACTTAACCAAATAACACGTTAACGCAAAACAAAACATCACCTGAGAAGAAGATAACAGGCACTGACAAATGATGTGTGTGGCATTCCTATGATGTAATCCCATTGCACACATCCTTAACCCCATTATTTGAACAATACGTGCATTCATACAAAAACAAGCACAGGAATCTGCCTGTCTACAGTGAAGCAAAACAAAACCCACATCACCCGCACTACTCTGAGGCCTGTTTCAACACTTGTGTCATTTCTCAACAACAACAAAAAAAATGCAGGGAAACCACCACTCTGTCGCTCTTTGGGCCTTCAGTCAGACATGTCTTCATTTGGCCATGCATCCCTGATTAGGCCTATCATGTTCAGCCAACACTTCGGGACTCATTGACCCCAGCTTCAAAAAGCACAAGGAAATGCCGTGCCCTTCCTGTCACTCCCAGTCGGAACCAAATAACGTGGTTGTGATGCAGTAAAGAGATTGTGCATCCAAATAGAAACAGGGAAAAAGAAAGAGTATGAGCTAAGGCAGAGAAAAAAGACACCACTAATAGCCACTACTCAGTAAACAGCGAGTGGTCCGACCATGACAACTGGGAGCAGATTCGTTAGTATTTACAGCTTCAGTTTACAACATTCCCATGTCCTTCAATCTCTCAGGACAAAGAGCTTTTTAAAAAAAAAAAAAAGGACTGGAAACAGGAGTGACTTTTAGGGATTCCCCTACTCTGTCCAACTCTTTTCTCCTCTTGTTTCCTCTCATTCAGTGCATGTCGTCATCCGTACTTCTCTATCAATGTTTAACCATATTGTATTTTTGTTCCTCTCCCTTATCAGGATCTTGATGTCTTGAAAGTTTTACTAATAGCTCTGGACGAGGTTCACACAGCGGAGCTTCTAAATCCCCCACCCCCGTGTCCGGTTTGTCATGGAAACTGATAGAAAGACAACAAGAAAAATGTGGCCGAGACAAAAAGAAAAATCTATTGCTCGGCAAAAAAATATGCCTGATTTGATGCCAAATTGGAGCATAAGGATTATGCAGGAAATATAACAGACTGATGGTTTAAATTTTTACACAAAATAAACTAAATTTGGTTATGCAAAATCCTCCAGACTGCTCCCTGGCTTAATGCCCTGGAAGCAACATTGTGTCTGAGCCTAGTCCTCTTTGTGTTTGTGTGTGCACGTGGCAGAAAGCCTTGTGGGTTCACAGTGTACGTGGCACAGCCCTTGAATGCAGACCTGCCCTTACTTGACTTCTTAATCTTCGTTTTCCTGCCCTCCCTCTCCGTATCTCAGTGTAAAAAAAACTTCACGGCACTGTGACCCCCCCCCCCCCCCTTACTTTTTGCCGTTGCCCTCCCTTCTCTGTATATCACACTACAACAGTTTCATGCCCCCTTGCTACTGCTCCTTGGCCTAAAGCCCCTCCTCTCCTGCTGTTTCCACTAGGGCACTGCACAAAAACTTTGCTTGGCTTCATCCCAATGACTGGGGCCCACATACCTCCCAATCCCAAGATTAAATAGCGCCAGTCTCTGAAGTCCTTCCAGAGGCTAATGGCTTTTGTTGCTGGAAATAATCCACACATCCTCTCCCACATCCTGGGGGTCTGCTGGCCTATCATGAATCCTGCCTTTGCCCTCTTCATCCTTTTCCCATCTCTATCTCAATCTATGCTTCTATTTTCGAAGACCTCCCTGTCTTCCCTATGGCACAACCCTGTGGTTACATGCAGTGGCACTAGCATGCAAGACTGAACCACCTGCATTGAGGGTGGGATGCAAACAGTTGAACCGTGCAGCGTTTTATAGGGAGTGAGCGCAGGTGCTGTCTGAAGCTTAATGAAGGCCCTAAATCTTTTCTCAGTCATCTGCAACTAACTACAGTTTAAGCAGTCAGGGCAAAGGGGACAAGTGCCTGGGAGCTATTCACATACAGGAAAGAAAATATCTGCAACTAGTACCACAGCAGAACAGTGTCTGTGTAAGCATATAATGTCTGTTCTAAATAAATACATCAGAGAGAGACATACTTTCTCAAGATTGGAGGGAGGGGTTTGTAAATCACAGAGCACTCTGTATTTTGGGTGAAGTAGTTAAAACAAATATGCAAAGTTGAAGAACTCGATCCAGACTGCAACCGTCTTGTCAACCTCTATACTTTCAAAATATCTCTGATTGAGAACAGTCTTGGAAATAACGTCAGAATTTTCAGGCGGAATGCGTCTCAACTCAGGCTTGAGCTCATATCCTGTAGAACAAGGACAACCAAAGAGTGAGGAAGAAGACGGACGAAGACATTATTCACGTAACTTCGAGCTGGTTTTCATTCACAAATACACAACCAAAGCAGTTGCAAAGAAAACGCTATACACTATAAAACTACTGCTTTAGACGGCTAGATGCCAAGCTGAAGAGAAGTTGACCAAACAACAAGGTTGGGAGGACAGGAGGGTCAAACATGAAGTCAAAAATATGGAAAGCAACCATATTGCTTTCCATATTTTTCCCCACCATAGTGTGGAGGTGGGGAAAAAAAACCCAGCGGAAGGAAACTGAGGGTGAAAAGGGAACAAACAAATACAAAGAGGAGAATTATCTATGCTGCATATTACAGTAAATCTGTCATCCTGTGGCTTAGTGGCCACCAACCAGGCCACAGACCTCCACTGAAACTACACACACACAAATACACATAGGTCTAGTGTGGAGCAGAGAGCCTGTTGACCACCTGAAACCTCTGCAAAAAAACACATAAACACACAAGACTATGTACTTAATGACTGAGTAAGTTGTGTTTGTACCCAGAGAGTGGGTTAACCACCCTTTTCATTAAGAGGGTCAGGGTCTGAGGTTAAGATTTGTCTTTAAATTAAAGAGAGAAAAAAATGGAAGAACCGTGATATGTTTTGGAAGAGGGGACGGAGAAATTGAAACACGGAGTAAACTAGGCTGTCTTGTGTGGGAGTGCCAACATCGTGGTGAAAAAAAAATGGTGTGAACAGGTTCAGAGATGTTGTGGGTATGAATGAGAGGAGATGATGAGGGAAAAGGATGGAATGGAGTAAGGGAAACAGTGAGAGATGAAGAAAGAAAAAGAAAGAGTAAAAGAAAGAGTTTTGGAAGAAGAATGAAGGAAGAGAAAGAGATTTAAAAGTAGAGGGTTAATAATGGGACAATTACAGAAGACAGGGACGGCATATGGAAAAGTGCTTAAGATGAGGCCTGGTGAAGAGAGTAAAGATTCCTTGGTCTGCCAACTTTAATATATTTACATTTTGTGCAGCTTGACCCAAGTACTGCTTAACTTTTTAATGTTACCTTTCTTGCTGAGAAAAAATACAGAGATGGTACCACATCCTTTTATAAGCACCATGAATATCGTAAAAAAACAAAAGAAATGTCCCACAGGCCAGTGTTGAAAGCTGTTGTGTTTGGGAAAGAGGAGGGCTGACAAGTGATTGAATAAAGCTTAGAGGGAGTTATAGCTGAACTCTTTAATTCACTAAAGAATTTCAATGTGAAGGATCTCCACAAAAAAGATTGAGACAGAGTGAGTGTGTTTTGAAATCTGAAGTATGTCATTAATCATTCGAGCCAGAAGTATTTTATTACTTGAAAAATCAAACCAGAAGCAGCAGGACAAAGTTGAGAAATAACAACGTGCTGAGTTCAGCTTCAGACTTCAGTGTGGCAAATCTTTGATATTCCGTTTCCTGACAAGCTGCAAATAACAATATGCAGACACCTTCCTGCAGAACACAGGGATGGGCATGTGTGTTCAATTATTAGCTTGATTATTAAGAAATCGATCAGTTACGGTGACTATTCCTATTATATTAAAAAGTTACAAAACAAATGTTTATCAATAATGCCATAAAAAAATAAAAATCTTTCTACTCCAATCACTAATTGATGTATAGTGAACAGTGGCAGCAAGCATTAGTTAGTATACTCCATATGTGTTTGCAGAAGTGATGACATTTCTTGATTCTTTCTTCTCTAAACTCAACCCACTGTGGATCCCACATTTACCAGGATCTTTGAAAGCATCTCAATAGATGCTCCCATTAGCTCAACATGCTGTGAATCTGCATTACTTTCACCAGCTTTCATGTGCTCAAGTTTGGAATATTCCAATATTCCAATAGCAGTTTAGCTTAGAAATGGCCATCCCTAGTCAATAGTACACAGCAACAAAGAGACCCACAAGGCACCAATTTCCACATCCCAAACTGCAAAGAATAAGTGGGAAACCACCCCAATTTACGAGTTACTAATTAGTTAATATACATATTCGAGACAGATATTTTTTCACAAGATGGTGGAGACCAAAACAGAGCGACAGAAAGAGTGGAAGAGTACTTTCATCATGTGCCTGTAAAGGTCTAAAGTAGCTGTGTATGTTATTGATTCACTGAAACGGTGAATCCATACGCTACCAATCACCTTGGTTAAAGTGTACATATAAAAAAAAAACACCTCTCCTTGATGCACTGCATAATACATTTAAATTGATGAATTGTAATTATAGACCAATTGGACTTTGCACCTCTAATTTGTAAAAGACAAGGAATTATCACGTCAACATTCATTTTTACTTTTCTTTATCCCTTTAACTGTATCTTACTCCTTTTATAAAAATTTTACTAATCTGAACCTTTCAGAATTTGCGCTCAAAATCTTACCTGGCCATGCCCAAACTGGAGAACCCTGCAGGAACGATGAGGACATCAAGGCGGGAAAAGGGGTGGACCCCAAGAACGGCATGGGCTGCAGCCAAACATCGTGGCAACAGCTTGAAGACTCCCATCTGCAAAGGGAAAGCAACAGGTTTCTCAAAACAGACCTCAGAAAACTACAAATTCCACTTAAAGCAGCTGTTTGTCTGCTGATACACAAAGCCGTAACAAACAATTGTTGTCACCAGAACGTTTTACAATAAATTATGGCTCACCTATGATGAGCTGAGAACTGAATAAATGGACAAAAGTCTGTCAGTTGACATCATAAGTGTTCATGTCATTTAAATCCCCACTATAAAGAATGTTTCAAGTGGATCTTATGAGAATACAGTGACATACATTCAACAGTCTGCCAAGAGATGGTGGTTGAAAACATATGGTATGGTGGCACAGACATGTGCTGATGCTAACTCACTCTTCTAATCAAATAAAATATAATTAGCTCAGCATTTTCTTTTTATAAACTCCACCTGGGCCTGTTGCAGCAAGCCAACGGGGCCAAACACACGGTATGGAATCACCCGCTGGGACCTCGGCGACTGCTCAGTAAATCGGCAAGGGTAGTCACCATGGGAACAAGAGATTCTGCTGTCATCAACCATGCCTGAATAATCAGTTTCAGAAAACTCCTCATCCTCAAGGGAAGTGTAAGCCAATGTAGAATCCGAGCAGGTGGTCTGGTCTCCACTGCAGCAGATTATAATGGGGGAGAAAAGTTAAATCCAAGGTTAATTACAATGATTTAATGAATTTTCATACTGAGAGAAAACACGTCTCGAGTTGGTGAATCACATATGGCACACACAAGTCCTGTCTCTCTGTACTAAGCATGAAAATATGTAATACATACACCTAACAAAGTACAGTAATCCCAAAAAATGATGTCTTGACAAACAGCCTCATTGCTCTTAAAACCAATACCCAACACTAACTCAACACTAACTCCATCCTCAGCATCGGAACTGTTCCAAAGGTTTTTCGAGCAACGTCCAACTTTCCTTCCCGCCAGTCAATGAAAATAAAGGCCTTCCTTGTAGTGGGAGATTCCTGGGGCGTGTAGTAGGCTACGGCTGGGCTGCCGCTGGAGGAAAACCATGAGGGGAGGAGGACGATTACTGGAAACCCTTGGCAGCACTTGCAACTTTTTGGCCAGTGAAGACGAAGACCCCAGCCCAACCCTGCCCTGCCCACGGTGAGCCAGCTCTCGTGTTAGTCTGTGCTCTATGTCCTGTACTTCTATAAAATGTTTACTCAATTCTGCTTCTTTTTGCTCATTGCTCTTGGGAACTGTACCCAGCTCGCTATGGTGCAAACTTTTTATGTACTTGTCATAAAAAGCTGATTGAGTGCTGCGCACTATCCGTCACTTGAACTTTGACTGCACAATTTCTTGAATGGCAAAAGGAAAGTTTCACCATAGAACGCTGAAAGTCCAGGCTTACATTAATAGAGGCGGAATAACACAGAAGATAAAAAAATATGATACCTGCCAGTCTGGAGTGGAGAGCCCTTTATTACTTTGCTGGATAAGCCTCCAATTTCAGACACAAGCTCAGCCTCAGTCTGCTCCCCAGACCCAGGTTTGGCAGTCGTGCCACAATATGTCCTGTCCTTCACCCCTGGTTCCAATGCTGAGGGAATTTCTGCTGTGACTTGGCACCAGTGGCCCACTGCCAAGGTGAAGGTGGAAGCAGGCATGGGCATCGTGACGAAGTAATTCCACACTGAAAAACCTGCAGAGTAGAGAAAGAAGAGGGGATTTCAAATGTCAGGGGTAGGAAGATGAAAAGACTTTTATATGACAGCTTTTAGAGAAAGAAATGAAAGGGAAATTTTGGAGTCAATTGCCAGTTTGTTCCATTTCATTATTCAGTCACATGTGCTCTTCACCAAAGTTAAACTTTTAAACTCAAGCAACATTGCAAGAACTCTCATTTTCTGAAGGTAGAAGAAGCTGCACATTGCACAGAATAAAAGCCTCATGGGGCAAATTTGTGATGTTGGCCTATAATAATAAAACCTGGCATTAAATCTTCTGGTTGCCACAAAGTGTATGTTAAAAAACAGCTTACGTGTGTCTCCATCCTCAGTGGGTACAGCTTGCTCCTCTCCACTCATCAAAGCCAAACACTCACTGGGGGCCCGTACTGATGCCTGCCATGTTGACATGGCAACAGGCGGCTCCTGGCAGGGGAAGAGGGCTCGGTTGTTGATGGGAGACCCGGCAGTGTAAACACACACCCTGGAGAGGTAAACAATGGTAAACAATAAACAACCCTCGTTTAAATGCATAAAGGATTCACCAAATGCGCACACAGAGAACAAAATAGCCTGGAAAGCAGGTTTTCATGATTCGATGAATGTGTATTTACATTTACGTTTCAACATTCCAGAATCAAAACATTAGCTTGCTTCAGACTGAAACGGTCTTTTACCTCTTTTAAACAATTTAGTGGAGTTTAATGGAGCATTTCCGTCATATTTGGGCTTTACAGACTGCATCAGATTTTACTTATTGCTTCTTCCGATACCTGATCCAGGGAATTTGACCTGCATTAGACCAATAACAATACAGAGTATCATCTTGGCTCATCCCTAACTAAAAGAGAAACCATTGTTTAACTATATGATTTTACATACCTGCCATCCTGGTCATTGATCCACCTCACAGAGCCACCTGTTGGCCTCGTTTCATAGCAGATCCGAACAGCACGAGGGAACTCCCGAGGGGACGTGACCCCCGTCTTCCTTACCTGCAGACTCCATCGGTCTCTATGAAAATGCAGAGAGCTGCTATCCTCAGTACCAGGGGCACGGCTACACAGCAAAAAGAGCTGGTTCTTTTGCCTCCATTGGCTCGAAGGCAAGGATATGAGTTTCTCAATAAAGGCTGCTTGTGGGTTCACTGAACTGACCCCCAACGCCTCCGATGTGTCGCCTGATGGGAGACTAGACATGGCTGAGACAGAGGTGACATCCACCTCCTCGATCTTTGACACATCTATGTCACAGCAGTCCAGCACTAAGGTGAATTCACAGTCACTAGTGGTTTGCCACAAATGTGAAGAATGAAGATTTTTTGTTTCAGCTGCAGTCTTTGACCCAACCCCGGCGAGGGTGTGAAATTCATCTCTTTCTCCAACACCAATCACCTTCTCCGTGCTTGTCATAGTCTTCTCGGGTCCTTTTGTTCCATCCTCTATTATATCCACATCATGAAATCCATACACTGACTCCTGACTCATTTCAGCATCTTGAGCTCCATTACCAACTGCAGGTCCAATGCCATCCTTAGCATTAGTTTTACTCCCACTGCAAGGCTCCAGGAACAGAACAATACTACCACTGATGACCTTCCTTTCAAAATGAACACTCAGGTCCAGCACATAATGTCTTACAAGAATATGGTTAGTATTGGCCCGTAGTGGAAGGTCATCCGTGTCAGGATTTAGGTCTTCATTTGATTCCATGTCACACACACATGGCATTAGAGTTAAGCAGAGAATGGGAAAACCTAAGAAGAGACCAAAAATACAGCTTCATTTATCTGTTAACTTATGTGTGAAAACTTTTGCAGTCACAGTCATTCCATTCAGCCTGCCTGGGGCATGAAGAAAGTTTGGCAGAGGTGCAATTACTATTTACAACACATAAAAAAACCTTGAGAGGTTATTGAGTGCGGGAAAAGCCATGATGTCTCAGATCAATTTCATGTAAAAATAACACATTTTACTCCACCTCCATTTCCCACAAGCTTTGTAAAACATGATTACAGCTTCAATGACAAAGTGTTGGACTAAACTATGAAAATAAATTCTGAATGAGGATCTGCTGTGTTTTTTTTTTTTTTGCTTTTTAAAAACGTTATTTCAATAAAATGCAACAGCAACACAATCAACCCTATATTAACACAGACAATATTGTATTTGTGCATAATAATTCTTGCATCATAGAATTGGATTATACATGTCATTGTATATCATGAACAGATTTAAATCAGCTTGATATGATCTCTTATTTACTTTTAATAATAATTGAACTAAGCATAGATAAGACAGATTAAAAAAATGATAAATGACTAAAGGTTATTAATTGAGGAGACATAAGCTCTGACAGGTCGGGACAGATACAATGCAATGCCTTTACAATGCAGGCAAAACAGGTAAGAGCCTGCCCTTCATTCATAATTTATTATTATTAATAAAGGTTTTACAAAAGCAAGATAACTACTTTTAGTACAGGTTTAGTGAGGGTTAAGCACGCTAAAACACAGATATTTAACTCAGCAGGAAGGCAGCAGGGTGTTTTTTTAATGTTTCAACTTTGGTGGCGTGATGCTAACTTTGACAGTGACATGTTTAGCTACAGAGTTTGGGGCTAACTTTACACTAAAAAGTCCGTACACAGTCGTTCAAACGCCGGCAGAAAAGTCACCACTAAACAGACCCACAGCGCCACTGTGGACAACGGCGAGTTTTAACAACGTTTGACGGAACAACTGCGCCGACGAACACACACACACACGTACCACGAGTTTGGGATACACTACCTTGTTGTGAATGAAATCCATTCCAAACAGACCGGCAACGTCCGGGATGTGAAGTGAAGTCGCGTGACGATGACGTCACATCCACGCGACGGCATAAGATTGTAGTTTTTAACCCGAATTCCGCCCACCGTCAAAATATTATTTTAAAACGGGGTAAATAAGCTTCACATAGTTTGTAAATTATTTTAATGAATTAATTTACTTTTTAATGACTAATATTATTTATTTTAAGGACAAAATGTGCCACAATAAAGCAGTAATACTCGTTGGTGATAATAAGGTATTCCTTTATTTATTTACTTACTTATTTACCATTACTGGGTAAAAGTAAAAGTACATAAACTGATTTTTTTTTTTTAAATAAAAAAGAACAATAACTACAGATAAGGGGTAAAAAAAAATAAAAACACATCGGCTGTGTTCCAGTTACCAACTTACAATCTACGATATGCAATGCAACAAGGCAAACCAGGAAATATGGACCATACGTGAACAAAATGTGAAAGTGTGCATTCTCAAGTGCTTAAAGTTTAATAACAAACAATCAAACACAAACCAATGAATGTACATATATTGCTTTATTCAGGTGGTTTGCATTGTAGGGAAGTTAGATGTCCACATTTACCAGAGCACAACATGTATGGACATAAAAATACCTCATAAAGAAAACATAACATCTCCAGTGGTTCAATACCACCAATATATGACACAACACCAGCATCTCAGCAATTGGCGTCATGTTTCAAAAATAGGTATACATTTTGATGAATAATTAATACTCATGCACGCCGTGTTAAAGTTTTTCATACAATTTATCAACTTTAAAAACATTCACCAGTTCATAAATATGGGATGTAACTAGAAACAGAGCTAAAACACACAAAACATTTTTAAACCAGTATTAATAATTTAAATAAAAATGTATGCCCACTTTTGAAACACCAAGCGCATAACAACATACAACACTAATGCAATGAGCCGTTTCATGGATGTCAAATAAAATCAGAACGTCACCATTTAATACTCCAAAGCAGTGGTACATTACTCTTGTGGAATGTATTCAGACGTACTGAGTAAACATAATTCATGTTGAAAAAGCACAGCTGTGTGGAGTGATTTCTGAGCATCTACAGAAACGAGAGAGGAATTGAATTTTGGCACTGCGTGTATCGTCTGAAGTCTATGTACAAACAGGTAATGAAACGGCAGGATCTTAAAAGTACCCACTGAATCGTGCTACGTAATACTATTTCCAATTCATATCATTATTGCTTTTATTTTATTTTTTTATCTAAAAAATACATCTCCATAAAATAAAAGGCAAAATAGCTTCTCATACCTCTGTAAACATATTAGATATTATCTGATCTAATACATCTCCTATATACAAATTTAGAGATATTATAGACCCAAACAAGTTTATCTGTCCTGTGAAATTACATCAGATAACTCTTAATAAGTTAAACTCTTCGACTAGCTACACGTTCATAATAATAGGACAAGAATAGCTTTAAGAGTTTACACAGGTATCAATGCTTTCTTTAATGTACATAAATCAATCCATAGCATTGCTACTCTAACTGGCACTGAGTGGAATTTCAGAGGCCCTTTAGCACATGACAGAATCATTCATCATCACTGAGTACAAAGTGACTTCAGTATGGCACTAAAACTCTTCTACTCGATAAACACACGCTCATTCAAACATTTACACCCACATACAAACAGGACACGGTAATTACTGGCATACATACAGGCCCTGGGCCAGCAAGGGCCTCAGAGAGGAAGTGAACTCAGCTTCTTTACCAACCGAGAGGAAATGTTTGCAGCATTATTAGGACTTGCAGTTTTATATACATATATATAAAAAAAAGAAATCAACAGAGCCTAAGCATCTGCAGAGTGCTTAATTTTCCCACACTCCTGTTTAATGTGCTCACCTCGCCATGCGTAACAAACCACTCTGACATCATGAATGTGGACATACAACAAATAAACACTGCTGGATTGTTGTGAGTTCTCCATTGTGGACACAATGTACTGCTCCTCCCCGCACACACACACAAAGGAGTGCCAGGGTATCACCAGCAGTTGATTTCCTTGTTTTTCCTCATCTTTTATCTTCTCATCCTCTCTCAGGTCTGCGACAGTCTCTCCATCCCGATCGCTTCATAGCGCCGGTGTGTCTCAGATGAGTTACGGCATCTCAGGAGTTTTCCTCCTGAGCTCTGCGGAAACTTAAACGTTTGAAGGAATCCCTGCGAGAGGGAGAGAGGACAGCGGATGAGAGACGACAAAAAAGATAAGACACGAAAAAGATGAGGAGCGATGACGAGAATGAGGAAGGGCAGCAGAGATACTGTATAATGTACATTTGTCACGAGGATGGCACAAAGATAGGAATAACTGCTGTAGGTGCGATGTAGCTATTCTTTTAAGTTCAACTCCATCTGTGCAGACATCGATGGATCAAGCCAAAGTGGACAGTGTGAATGAATCTCTGCTCAACTCCATCACTTCTCACTTTACTTTGGGTTCAGCAATAACACAGAGCGATGAAAAGATCAATGATATGTTTTCTTTTTCTCTTTTCAACACAGGATCGGCTGTTTTGATTTGGAGGATCAGTCTACCTGTTCTCGAGCCGAGGCCTGATGATGGGTTTATAGAGCTCAGGAATCTTCCTCTCCAGCATGGGCCTCAGGCTCTCTCGCAGGCGGTTATAGTTTTTCTTTAGCTCCTGTTGGTATTCCTTCTGGTCAGAAGTGATCAAGTGCTTGTTCTTCTCGACTGCTTCGCCACACCTACAGGTGAGAAATCACGTGGATTCAGATGAGATGATCAAAGACCTTGACCTTTTGAATGTAATAACATCAAACTGGAGCGGCTTCAATCATGATTCTATCAAAAGAAATCCTTCACTGATGAATGCACTTCACTTGGATATATCCAACAGTATATACATATTAGAGCTTTCAAAGTACACTCTGCACCTAGAATGAGAGTCAGACTGTAAATAAACCATACAGGAGAAAGTCTGAGCTGCACAAAGAGAAAATGAAGGTACAAGGTCACCCATGACACGTCTGTATAATGGCCAACATACAGGGAGTCTGCAGAAAATGCCAGAGATGGGGATGATTACAAACACATGTCTGAGTTTATCTCTTAGCTTTTAACGAAGGGAATATGGAAACAGCGATGTCGTAAAAAAAAGGCAAGGTATAGTAAATGCACAGTTAATGACAGTTCACAAGAGCACAGGAATTTTTCAAGCAACGGAACGCATAGGCGTGTGTGCAGCTCTCACTCTGGAAGCGTGCTTTGAAACTTTATAAAATGTGTGTGGCTCTTTAATTTGCAACACTCTTACAGGTTTATTGAGAAGAAAACTCGAGGTAAACAATCTAACTGGCTAAATGAGCTGGGACTAGAATAAGTTAAGCAAAAGTGGATTTCAACTTCCTTTAAATCCGCTCGCACAGTGCACCATGGTCAGAAACTTAAAGTAGAGTTTACTTTCTTCAACAGTCAGTCTGACCACAGCTCATTTCAAGATCAACACACCCATAGGTTCTCAGTGCAAGTGCATTTGTTATTGAAAAAAAAATTTGGGTCTGAAAACTGAGATTAGGAGATTACTTTTAATATTTATCTCCCATCATGATACTGTTATATATACACTGGTGTAATTGCATGACTTTATATGACAATATAGATTACTTTATTAATATAAGTAAAATAAAACGTATTTATGTATGGATTACATAGTGGTAGCAGAGTTCTAACATATAGACATAATTGAATGCAACATATAAATGGTCCAGCATTGATTAATATCACATATTACAGTGTGTAAAGAGTACACAGCAATAAATTAAGCAGTTTAAGAGCAGTGTTTGTTTACAATACGCTGCACAGCAAATGACATGGTTACATGTGCGGCCTCAAGCCTCAGGGGGACATACTGTATGTGGGATATGTGACGGAAGATGATGACGATAACGTAAGAAAGAAAAAAAGTGGATTCTTCTTTTTAAAGACGCCCCTGTCAATGAGATGGCCATACAAAGGGGCCAGTGCCAGCGTGCCTGGATTTAGGATAGGAAATAAACCTTTTTCTGAAATTACAGTAAATATTTGCCGTCCTGGTTGCAGCAATCAAGGCAGCTGGAATGTGACATGAGGGTTAGAAAATGAAAACCACCTTTTGGGAGGCCGAAAAAGCACATGCCCAGGGGATGAAATCACGCGCACGCACGCACGCACAACTGCTTACAAACACAAAACCAGGCTCCTGCACAAAATCAGCACATCTTCAGTGGGGAGAGTGGTTCAAATTATGTTATGCATATCCACAATAAACCTTTGCAACTCCAGTCCATTAGTGTCACTTACATTATAATTTTTTTTTAGCACCTTATAGTTTTTATATTTCAGCATATGTGATCTGTCTATGTGTGGGTTTCTTTTTCAGATCTGATCTGAGGGTGCGGCTTTGCACCTTCATGTTTACCAAATAATTTGGAAGTCAGAGTAAACAAGATTCTGACAAAATATTCACCGCCACAATGGCTTATATTCATTCATGGTCACACTACCAGTTTAATTGCATTAGTTATCATCTGGTGTTGTGATTTAGTGGCAATTCTAAT
Source organism: Microchirus variegatus (assembly GCF_963457635.1). Classification (NCBI taxonomy): domain Eukaryota; kingdom Metazoa; phylum Chordata; class Actinopteri; order Pleuronectiformes; family Soleidae; genus Microchirus; species Microchirus variegatus. The sequence goes on along the minus strand of NC_139819.1, from coordinate 10,099,847 downwards.
TTCAATCTCTTGCAACTTGACTTCATCATCACTCACAGCTATCAACAGAGCTCTTTTATCTTCCAGTATATTCTGCAGCGAGCATCCTGGAGAAGACTCCCATTCATTCTAAGACTGAATTTCAGTTTCTAAAGTATTGTTCTATACTTCTAAATACCATGAGAAGAAAAGCAAATTCAGATAAAAATCAATGGTGAACTACTTTATGACTTTAGTACAGTAAGTTCTCAGCAGGTGATGTTTCTCTGAACGCTTCTTACCTCATTATAAACTCTTTGAAACACAGGCGCAGTTTATTGTGGTGGCGGAAGAGCTTTGGATCCGCTGGGATCTCATTCAGGAAGACCTGGGCCACCTCCAGTGGGCCCTACAACGGAGGACAAAAACAAAAGAGACCGGGGGTAAGAGAGAGACTAAAGATGGAGAAAGCAGAACAGAGTGCAGGAAGGAAAGCGAGGGAGGAAAGAGAGGAAGTGTACCGAGGAGAATGTGCCTCATTCAGACAAGGGTGAAGTGACTTGTTAACTAATGGGCCAAGATGCTGAAGTAGAATATGACATATGATCGGTGAAGGAGCCACGATGAGCCTACTGTACGGCTAATAGTATGGCTAAATCTGCACAAACAAACCATTTGGCTCCTATTTGCCAAGTATGAAATCGAATTATCTTAACTTATATCCACCATAAAAATGCAGCACACTTCCACAGCGCCTGCACCATGACAGGCACAGTAAAACAGCTCTTATTAGCATCATAAATGCATTGGGCCTTAGTCCTTTGTGTCAGAGCTGTGGACCCACACACGCACAGAAACACAGCCTCCTCTACTGATTCCAGTCGAGAGTTATATGTTTACAGAGAATCCGAACGTTAGTGTTATGCATACAAGCGTCAGGTCAGAGCGAGGGACCTGTCACTGCGATAAAGCACACGAAGGAGGGAGCAGACGCTGTCCCTATTTTCGTCATTACTCCAGCATTCACCGCGCTGGCAGGAACCTGGAAACGATCAGATCAAAGAGAGTGCTGGTTAAGCGCGTCGCGCAGCACAGACATGAAAGGAAGAGGGGCCATGAATTGACGTTTTAACTAAATCAGGGGGAAAAGCAGAGGGAGGATTAGTGTTACGGATGGGGTGAGGGCTTTGATGTGTGATCATTGTCATGTCTCCCACCTGCACTCTGTGACTACAATGGCACTGTAAATTTGATAAGTTAAATAGAGGTAAATTATCCTGGTTCATCCCCCCCCCCCCCCTGCACATTATGAAGGGACAATGGAGCCACAAATAATACAGAGAGCAATCATATCAGGGAAACATGAAGTATCAATTCAGATATAATTTTAGCAGACAGATAGGAGCGTAAAAATAGAAGCAGGGGCTTTATTCACAAAAAGCCCTCGTTCACATGTGACATTAACATCCGTCCTCAGTGTTAAGATCGCATGGATACCGTCAAGTATGACTGTTCACACCAAGCATAAATGCTTCCTGGATGCGTCTCCTGTGACCACATGTGAGCTCAGATTTGGCTTCCCCCGCCCTTTGTTTCAATAGTCATATATTACATTTCTGGTGAAAGAAAAGGAGAAAAACAACCAATCTATTTACACACTATGTCGCACGATCCAGGCTTAAGCAAAAAGGTGACAGAGCCTTTTCTGTTGCTGGCCCTCGAGCTGTGGAATCAAAGTGACATCAGAAATGCCCCATTAATAACACTTTTCAAAACCAGGCTTAAAACGTACCTTTTTACATTGGCCTTCCCTGTGCTTTGATTGTCTTACCCTGTTATGTCTGTTGATGTCATCTTAGCTTAAACCACTGTTCTGTATGTGTATTTTATTTTATTTGCTTATCTATTCTTTTTTATCCTATTTTATTATTTTTAGCTTATGCACCATGTACAGCACTTTGGTCAGCGTGAGCTGTGGAAATGTGCTTTATAAATAAACTTTACTTACTCACTATGTGTTCCACCCTTTCCCGCTTCCCTGTGTACGTCTCAAAGTGAAAACTGAATCAAAGCTCTACTCATGCTGCTGTAACATTACTTGTTACATGTACATGACATAAACAAATATTCTGAGGACAGATCATGCTCATGCACGCTCAGCAATGTGACCACATGTATAAACCTCCTCAGAGAGGGTTTTTGTGATCAGCTCTGAAGACACATTGAGGACAGATCGGGAGCATTCAGACTTGTATCTGTACGATCGGATCACTCGGATGTTAATACCAGTTCTGACCGGGTTTCAAAGTCACTGCAGTGGCTCCTACATTACCTGGTTAACAGTGGCTCCGACTGAGCCTTGCAGCAGCATCTGTAACATCTTGGCATCAGGCTGTTCTCTGTGAGTGGCAACAGCCAGCTCTCTGGTCTTCTTCTGCATGTCTTCTATGGCCACTTCAATAGGAGTCAGGTCAAACTGGGGACAAAAGTCAAGACAATATCATACAAATTCCTTGCCGCAGTCTTCAAGCAACAGAGAAACTGTATAACACCATGGCTCTGGTCCTTACCTCCTCTTTCTGGATGACGTTGAGGCGCGTCTTGATGTAGGGGAAGGCATGCATAGTAGTGAGGATGGTCTTCCTCTTGTATTGCTCGTTCAGTTCCCCCCGGGGGCGTCCGCTCTTGGTGAAGGGCGTGGTGTACATGAAGCGCCGCAGGTTGAAATTCTTCTCAAAGTTTGTGAGTCTGTCTTTCATCTCGTAGTCATCAAAGTAGGGCTCCACATAAGTGATTTGGATATACGCCTGAGGAGGAGGAGGAGGGGTGGGTGTGAGTATTTTTGATTCATAAAACCAGACTGTCAATGTAATAATAACTCTGTGCTTTTAGCTGAAGATCTGTATGCATTTATTTGTTTTTGCCAACAGCCATTAGAGGGCTGGGCCAATTTCTGCATTCCTACCCTCTGGACTGATCTTTATTTTTAGGATTGTTGCACTAATGAGCACAAACAAAATCTCCTCATGTTCTTTTCTTCTGCCAGTTTGCAATGCAGGCAGCATAACAGGAAAATATGAAATTGCACATATTCAGCTGTTTTTGTAATGTGTTACAAGCATTTGGTTCTTCACAGATAATAAATATAAATAGTCATTTATATTTAGCCAGATCTATAACTCAACACATCATGGGTATATTTTCTCTGTTTTAATCCAGTGCAAAGTGTCTTTGAACAGTATTATTTAGAGATTAGACATTTTATTTTATATGTTATGGTAGATTTTGTGTAATTTTGTGTAATTATTTACAAATATTGAAATTTTTACTTCCTCTAATGAGCGTTGTGATATTATCGTCTCCTACCTTGTTGGGATTGAGTTGTTTTCTGTCCACAGGCGTCGAGTCCTTGATCATCACCAGTGTGTCATCTCCAAAACACTGATTGTAGAAGTTCTAGGAGTCGGGAGAAAACGGGTTTGTCACGTATCAACATTGAAACTCAGAACATAGTCTATTACAAGTTTTGGAGCAAATTGGACTTGTGGAACGATTTTTTCCCCCCCTTTAGGCATGTAAATAAACACCAATCTTTTCTGTTCATGCAGCGAATATTAGATTTCACCAGTACAGCCAGGGCAGCATCTTCCTTTTTTTATTATGCCATAATCTCACATTAACTCCCAACATACACATTATGCACAGTCTCTCTCTCGTACCTCCAGCCTGTGCGATATCTCCGGCAGATGTGTGATCCCTGGCTCCTTGTAAATGAATTCTCGTTCGTCCAGGTCGCCTAACTTGGCCCCATAAAAACCCACCCGGAAATAGGTTCCAAACATCCTCTTATGGCCCTGAGAAGATACAGCAAATCTATATTAGAATGTGCAGCTATTATTATCAGTATGACAAGGACAATAATTTAGGTACATGAAACCAGTTTTCAAACCATACAAATGAAGCCACGCCTACTGTGCCCTATGACCATTACCTTCTGAATGATATTGTCAAAGGCTCTCTGTAGTTTGTCATGAGTGGACGCCAGTTTTCTGAAATCTCTGTGAGCCTCAAGGATCGGTATGATGATCTTGTAGACCTCATTCACTGCCTCGTAGAGACCACCCTGGAAAGACAGACATTCATTAAAAAGGGAGTTTAGAAAGAAGAAACACTGTATTTGCATTTGATACTAAAAACAAATCTACAATTTAAATCATAACTACTTAACTACTTACATAACTACTAGCATTAAACAATACAAATTAAACTATCTCCAAGAGACAACATCATTATTTTAATATTTGTGTCTTTGATACATCCCTAAAGCTGTTTCACTAAAATATTATTCATATGTTACTATTTTTTGAGTATAAGCTGCTTAATTTTTCTCGAGCTAGAACACAACATAATCTAAACTAGATTTTGATTATTAGTATGCAGACACAGCCACAGGTTCCTGCTCATAAATATGAGTCTCACATTGCTGAAGAGCTCGGCAGCCTGCTCGAGCAATCCCACCAGGCCGCTCTCCGTGAAGTAACGTCCCGAGCACACGCCGTCCTCGTCTGGGGACAGGATGTCGTCCGACACGGCCGACTCCTCCAGCACATTGGGGGAGATGTTCTGAGGAGGGAAAAAATCAGTCAAGTAATTGATTAATTAAGCCTCGAATCAATCACAGGACTTTACAGGAGGAGCTGTCCTACAGTGGGAAACTAAACTAATTCAATGACCGGTCCGATCGATGGCCTGCTGTCTGCAACAGGCCAGAGTGTCCTGTACCAGAGTGCAGTAGTAGCTCATCGATAACATCTTCACTGTTCCTGTTTTCAGTTTAAGGGAGGATGCATGCAGAGGACCATATTTAAATGTTGACGTTGTGAGTGTACAGCTCCCCCCTCTGGACACGGGGGGATTCCCTGCCGTCTACAAAAAACAGCAGTGTGACGAGTGTTTATGATGATGTGATTGACTTGAAGTGGAAACGGAAGAATGACAATTAAGTTTGACATTAATTGAGCTGAACTGAATTTTCAAAGACTCTAAATGGAGACATTCGCTGCAAGGCAAAAAAGATATTAAATCTAGATATTTAAATACAAAGAAAAATGCAGCTTTGCATGAATAGGAGCATTCATTCTTCTGTTCCTGTATGATTGCATGTGACCTCTAGTTTGATTAGACAGATGTTAACTTCAGCAAGAGACTCTTTATGAAATGAATTCTCCATCCTTCAAACACATCTGCACGTGGTTGCCACATATATACTGTACATTTATAAAATACGACTTTCTTGATATGTCTACATCCACATTTGTGTTTTCTACCTGGAAGGTGACGCTCCCGACAGGCAGGTACTTGTGATCCTCCAACATGCTGAGGTACTCAGCCACCAGAGCTGCAGCGTGGACCAGACACATAGCAGACTCAGTGTAACACTTCCTGTTTATGTGCTTCTCTGCCATGTTCTGCAGCCAGGTCAGACGAAGGTCAGGCGATGTCTGATAGCCCTTTGCTATCCTGGGGATGAAAGGAGAGAAAGAGAGGGTATTTGTCCATTTTTTTCCTTCTTTCCTTTTCCTGGTAATAGCCTTATTGAGATTAGATCTCTGCCAAGAAGCAGCATTGAGGAATCAAGTTATAACACGCGCAGACTACGAAAACGATCAAGCAAATGCTGCATACATACAGTCTGTATTTTGGCACTTGACTACATAAGGCTTAAAGTAGACATATTATACCTTATTTATACAAGTTGAAGTAGTTCCCTGGTGTCCTAATGAACATGCTTCACAGCAGTTCAATCACCCTGCCGAAACAGCCCTGTTCAGAATGCTCACTTTTGAGTGCCTGTCTCTTTAAATGCAAATGAGACACAGGAAACTACGTCACCGTCACTGAGGCTCTGGCAGCTAACAGCAGTTAGCATTTGGAAAAGCCATAATTTTTGCCGTCATATAAAATGTATCCACTGGACATGTAAATCCTCCGAGGCTGGAAGTTTGTGTAGAACTCTGTGCTGCACTGTTGAGCCAAGAATAGAAAACTTAGCGGAATTCTGCACTTCCGAATACTATTACCCTCGCCTTCACACTCGCGTTTTTTGGGGACAACGATTCCAGGAATGTCTCACTGTGACGTCACAATGACCGTGGAAGTCAATATCCCGTTTTACTTCCTGTACTTAGACCAAGGCGGACCACAAAAACATGACTGAGTCATCTTTTTCCACACTTTGCCTACTCATAGAGCCCCCAGTGTCCCAAATATAAGTATTAAAATTATTAAAAAGTTGATTTTGCATAATATGTCTCCTTTAACAGAACTGTCGTGTCAAATGTAAAGAGGAGATGAAAAATATCTCTAACCAAACAGAGGCAGTGTAGCCGATTTAAAGCTGGGGTTAACACGTCCTCAAACATATGAACGCACACTGCCTTGGACACTGCTAGATGCTGACTTAAGCGCTGGGAGGACATCCATGTTCATACATACTACATCATGTCTAAATCACCTTTAAGAAAACAGTTAGACACACAGAATGTAAGAATAACAAGACGCTGAGGGAGCAGTGTGGGATAATACCTCTCAGATCTGTCCCTGATAAAGTGATTGATCCTCTGTCTTTTTCCAGAAGTCGTTTGTTATATCCAGCTTTTTTTTTTTTGCATATGTCAACAAAACAATCAGCTGTTTTTATGAAGCGTGACACTGACTGACTGACTCCCTTCTCTCTCTTGGCTTGTGTAAGTACACGACTCAAAAATACATTATATTAGACTTGTTGTCTTCAGATATTTTAATCCAGAAATCCATATCATCGACAGAGTATGCCAGGGAATTAATTAATCCATTCAGCCTAAATATAATATTTAATCACGTTTATTACAGTACTGCACAGTTTTTTTTATTGCCGACTATCAGCAGCACGGAAAGAGGATTTCAACAAATGCGAATAGAGAGTGTTTGAGAAACGGTCTCAAACTTTAATTATGGTCTAAGCATAATTACAGTAATGTTTGTGTCCACAAATGGACAGAAAACATCCCAAAACTAAATGTTTGCATGAGACCGAGTGCTGATTATTGGTTAAGTGGGGTTTTACAAGCAATCATTAGCCAAACACTGGAATAAATCTAAAAAAAACAACAATATGCAGATGAATGAATTCAAGCAACTGGAGAACCAGAATGTCCTCTGTGTCATTGACCTGTATGTGTATGTGTGTGTTTGTGAGTGTGTGAGTGTGTGGGGGCAATCCAAGGTACATATTGAGGCGAGTGTAGTCGAATGTGTAAAGTCGTTCCGTACAGCTGTCAGGTCACTGGGGCCAAAACCCAAACAGAAGCATGACAAATGATGCTTGTGTGGTGATATTAGAACATGTCGAGGTAAAGTGCCTGAATCAATATACAGCATATGTAGACTCTATTTGTCTCAGTGCCTCTCTGTTCGTTTTTTTCTTTTTTCTACCCAAGCGCCACACAAATTCAAACACTACACACACACACCGTTTGCATCTGCATATACACAAAGCCAGATCAGAGGACTAAACTGCTACCACATGGTTACCATAGTGAGGGCAGCAAATACAGGCAAAACAGCCCAGACCACAGAAAAATAGGAACCAGCAGCACACCAGAGAGAGAAACCACAGTGATGAGCGAGACAGAGGGAGAGATTAAGAGACGGACACTGAGCACAGACAGAATTACGAGGCTTTCTTTGACGATTAATCTATAACCTATACAGCCTATACGCCATCCATTGCGTCTTTGGCTTCTCACCTGTACATGAGGTCCATGAGCATTTCAGGGTCATCCTGGAACTCCCTCATTTTCACCGTGTCTGACAAGATGCTGTTGAGGTTTCTCAGGAGCTCGTCTACCTGAAAACACAAACAAAGCCAGGCATGAGTTTATGATATTAACAAAATCAGCAATGTCATATACACTACCGTTGAAAAGTTTGGGGTCACCAACACTAATTTTTCCATTAAAACTCACACATTTGTTCATCAAAAGAGTTGTAGAATGAATAGAAGATATAGTCAAGACATTGACAAGATTCTAAATAATTGATAAAATAACTGTTTTCTAATCATCCAATAGCCTTCTAACACAATTAGCAAACACAATGTACCATTAGAACACTTAAGAGATGGTTGCTGGAAATTGGCCTCTATACACCTATGTACATATTCCATTAAAAACCAGACGTTTGCAGCTAGAATAATCATTTACCTCATTAACAATGTATGGAGTGTATTTCTGATTCATTTAATGCTATACTCATTGAACTCATAAGGACCCCAAACTTTTGAACAGTAGCGTAGTAGCCTGTGTTTTGTGTGCAAATAGTGTGTTTTATTACATACCTGTGAGGGCAACTGCGTGTTCTGCATCTCAGTATCCTCCCCTGCATATGCCAGGATAGTGCAGAGCGAGCGTCGCAAGTATTCGTCCTGGAAGTCTGACGACTTGCCCACCAATGAGGCCAGCGACATGGTCACCTGCATCTTCACCCTCGAGAAGTTCTGACGGAGACAGACAGTCAATATCACTATTTTTACATCTGTGGCAGTTTAAGATGAGCAAATAGTAATGATTTGCAATAATACTGCAACTGTGTGATGAGTGTTTAAGACTATCTGACAGTGTGGTTTTCTTCTTTCATTGCTATGTCTACAATATTTGCACTGTGAGCACCTGGGATCGTTTGAAATGGCATTTCATTATGAAGTGTAAATGCGAGAGTGACAATAAAGGTTGAGCTGAATATCCACTCCAAAACACTCTAAAATGATACATTCACTGCAAGTCAGGAAAAAGGGTATTTAATATATTCAATAGCAGGTCTTGGCCCACATTACATACAGTATTCCGAGGCAAACACAGCTTTGCATGAAGAAGAATATTATTTTCTTCGCTCCCTAATTCACCTCTAAACTGCTCGGTTACCATTAAAGTGCCAAGAACGACTAATGCATGTTTACCTAAGGAAAAAAGGCTCTTCTTCTCAGAACCATTCTCTATTTTTCAAACACATCACATATATTAATACCTATTAAATGCAGTTAGCTCGTTTGTTTTTGCACATTACTTTTTTTAATATTTAAAGTCAATAAGCTGATGTTTCTGTCCAATGCTTCTTCCCTTTCCTTGTCTCTCTATTTTTCACACTACCTGTCTAAAACAAAAGACCTGACAAACAGCCATCCATCTTCAGCAGGGGAGACGGTGTGTGTGTGTGTGTGTGTGTGTGTGTGTGTGTGTGAGAGAGAGAGATTGTGCTTGTGTGTGTGAGAGCCCCCATCTATCTCCAGCATGACCAGCTAAGCGGGAAATGATCTCCCATTAGCACAGACATAATCACCCATGGATCATCTCTACGGCCCCATTCTGTTCAACTGAGCATGGAGCCAGCGACTAACCACCCATCACTGCCCTCTAACTTGGTGTGTGTGTGTGTGTGTGTATGTGTGTGTATGTGTGTGTGGACTCAAAAGAACCCTAAATGATCGCGTAAGTCAACAGAAAAAGCCTCCGTCTTTTCTCTCTCTGACCCATTTTTGATCCATCCCATGTGTACCAGTTTCTAGTCATGTTTTTTTTTTTATCTTTCTTGGTTCTTTGAAAAAACAGCAACAGATATTTTCACTTCACATAAATGTGTGCGACAGAGGACAGAGCGAGACGAGGGTGGATGAAGGGACGAAAACGTAAACAGAGAAACGATAGGAACTCCTGTGTGAGGGAGTCAGATTTTTTTTATATATATATACACACCTACATATAAACAAACATACAGAGGGAAATACTCCCTTTAAAGTGGACACGTCTGTGTGTGTGTGTGTGTGTGTGTGTGTGTTTGCTCCATGGACTGGTGTCTGACTTTCATTAAAGTGTGCAGACTGTAAACACAGGAAATATCGACGGCAATGAAGGCTATCGAACCAGCAGAGAAAATGAAAGAAGATACTCTGTCTTCCCTCTAAACCTGCTTTGCTTTGGATTTGTCTCACGTCAATTTTCTTTTGTTTTCTTCTCCTTTTTTTTTTTCCCTCCATCACTGCATTACCCCTGGCCAAAACATTGCGCTATCTCTATTATGATTTCCTCCTTTCCGCCTCGTTCACGTTCTCTTTCTTCCTGCCCCTAAGGCAGATATACTCACACATTCACACATATAGATGTACTGACGCGCGCGCGCGCACACACACACACACACACACACACACACACACACACACACACACACACACACACACACACACACACACACACACACACACACACACACACACACACACACACACACACACACACACACACACACACACACACACACACACACACACACACACACACACACACACACACACACACACACACACACACACACACACACACACACACACAGGTCTGGCTTTCATTACTTAAAGAGGGCTTGGAACATGGCTAGGGAGACAGTGACATATCTCTCTGCTCTTTTTCTCAGAGACACATCCTTCAGCAGAAACTTTCTGCAGCAGCGCGCTCAAAATAGACATGGAAATGATATTAAAGCTAAGCAGGAGCGGAAACGCAAAGATGGGATAAAATGTGTCTGTGCCTTTGTATCGTCACTGGGAAAACGTATCGTGAGCAAAGCTGAACTCTTGTGTGCGCCGAAATTGAATTTAATCTGACATAAATGCATTTTCTCCTGAAAGCTTCGATGTTAGATAAGGTTTTATCTGACAGAGCGGTAGCACATGCCTGACATTTGCTACGCCGTGTGTGTCTCTGTGTGTGTGTGTGTGTGTGTGTGTGCATCCTCACAACCCAGCACAGCGTAAACACAGAATCATATTTATATGTGATTACATGGTTTCCGTGTGTGAGTGTGTGTGTGTGTGTGTGCTTACACTGGCATTACTGTAGCTGTATCTCATGATGAGATAGAGGGTGGCACAGGCCTGGCTCCTGTTCTCATCAACAGGGCTGCTGCAGTAGTGGAGCACCTTCTGGCACAGGTCGGCACACTGCTCCGCCTCCTCCTCAAACAAGAGGTCTCCGAACTGCAAACAAACACACCGAGATACATGATGCCAAGGTAGTATACACACACACACACACACACACATATATATATATACAAAAATAATCTCACTTTTATCAGCCGTTACCACCACCCACTCAAATAAATAAGAAATTTTAATGTAGACACAGATAGTGTTCATGTAAACACACCAACCCACACAACATCCTACTGATGTACAACACAACACACATACAAACCTGCCTCATCAGGACCAGGTTTTGGTCTGTTTCTGTGAAGATCAGTATTCACACACAAACACATTCAAAAGTACCTTGACAACAAGTGCTCGGAGCGTGCTGAAGGTGTGAGAGAGGAACAATGTGCTCTGGTTGCAGGTAAGCGAATGCAGCAGGACCTTCAACACCCCTCCGACCACGCTGTCCTTGCAGTCGGCCAATGGCACCGCCTGGACATGAGACACATGGAAGCATTAACAGAGCAACTAATAATAACTACACATGCAGATATACAGGGGAACCAGTTGGATGAAAAAGCTAATGTTTAAAGTGTGTGTGTTAAGTGACTAAAATATATATCTTATGACTTGTGAGACTGTGTTACTGTACTAATCACCTCATTGGCTGCCAGCCATTTTCAGGACAGAATTTTTTTTTTTGTGAACAATTTTTTATTCAATTTATGTTTATTATATTGTTGACAAAAAAACAGAAGGTGCAACCATCTATGCACATATACGTACACATGTAAACCTGTACATACATCAGGACAGAATTTTGACTATTTTCAAGACCCACAAAACAGTGTGTTCTATGACTAGGAAAACACCAAAACTACCAAAAGAAAGAGTAGACTTTCTACTTTCATCAGACATCATTGGCAGTGATTTGTACAGTATTTGAATTGACGTCGATATATCTCATTGGCAGCCAATGAGTTAACAAATCTGAATGATTAAAAAATAAGATTTCAAGTAATGTAAAATTTAGCAACATTGTCTGCTCTAAAGCACTAGAGGTGTGTCCGATGGAGCCGAACACACACTCACACTTAAGTAGGGACCAAAGCAGCTAAACACTTATGTTTGTCAGTGTTTGTACGGACTATTAATGTAAATGCAACAGTAAAAAACCTTGAAATAACGAAAAGTAAAATTGAAAAATATAAATCTTTAATAAAAATAAAAAAACTATAGTGAATTGTGTGTTTACCAAACTAACTAAAACTAAGTATAATGGTAGTGAAAATATGCTTGGAAATTTATTTCATACATAAGCCTTTTAGGTTCATAGTTAAGAGAATTTATATTTTCTCGGCCCGCTGTAATTTCGAAAGGTTGTATTTGAGACAGCCTTTTCATTCATAATACAATGTTTTCTATTTGTTTTTTGTTTACAGTGGTTTTTTTTGTAATGGAATATCTAGCTGGGTATTTATACTATGACCTTTTTTTTTTTAATCTTGCGCCTGGCAAATACTATTCGATTTTTTTTTTTTTTTTTTTTAAACTAAGCTAAAACTTACAAAAAATTTAATAAAAAATAAAAAACAAACAAAAAAAAAAAGTAAAAAATAAAGACACTAAAACTCATGAAAAATCCCAAAGAACCTTACTTATTTGTCAGCACTTGTAAACAATATAAACGTAAACGCTTCAGGACCAAGACCAGTTGTGTAACAAACATCACAGTTCAGTTACATACTGTATATAAACACAGCACTGGTTTAGCTGCAGTCCTGCCCTCTCTCTCTCTTTCTTTCCCTTTATCCTCAGTACAGGCAGCCCCAAAGTAAGAGCCTGTTCACCTTTCTGCACATTTTTCCACGATTAAGACATCTCAACTACCTTGCAAACCAAAAGGCAGCGATGTAGGAGCAGGTGCAATTACTCACGAGTCGACGGTAAATCACTGACAAAGCGCTGCCAAGGGGTTTTTTATATTGTTACAGCATTTGAGAAAGAGTTATGGTAACTATGACTGTGGTGCGTCAGTGAGCCATGTTTTAGCCGCACCTAAAAATCCCGAACAGAACACTGGGGAGAAACTGTTTCCAGTCTTTACTCCACATTTCTGACATGCAGTATATACAGTAATGTGTGATGAGGAGAATCTATGCACTTTAAAGTGTTTAGTTACACAGATCACACAAGTGAACAACAGCAGCATAAATATAGATTCATCGAGATTATATTCTTTCCATGTGTGAAGGTATATTAAACATATCAATCTTTGCGTTCAACTTGTTTTCTCGTCTGCATTATGGCAGCTCACAGAGTGATATAACACATACAGCATTTCTCGTAAGAATCACATTTCTCCGGCTTGACTTAGAGCCTTAAAATCATTCTCAAGAAAGAAAGCTGAGCGGAGCTCATTTCAGCAGCCTGTGAGGAAATGTTTTAGTATATCAATTATGCAGGAACGTAAATGGATTTTTATATTAGGGCTTGCTACTGACAAATATTTGTTTTGTTGACTATACAAATACATTTACAATAACAAAAGCACAATTCCATAACGTAGTGTTTGTTTTTTCTGACCTGGACGATGGTCTCCAGCAGGTCCAGTACGATGAGGTTTGTCTCTGTGGCTAAGTTACCACTAATCAAAGCCTCCTGATCCAGCTCTGCTTTAGTCCTGGAGAGAAAATGAATATAAGTGAGACAGAAAAAAGAGAAATCAAAACATTCACCACAAAAGATGTGACATACTTGTCGTGTCGGTCATTGGTCTGTCTCCACTGAGTGAGGTCTTTCCTCCAACGCAGGTTCTCTCTCTGACCCAAAGTCCTATCTGTTCCTTTGAGTGATTCAAAGGCAAATAAACACATTTTATTTTTAATTTAATACAGCTCTAAGCCAACATACGGTACAGTCATGTTTAAACGGTGCATGACACCTGCACAAAATGGAACTGGAGGATTGGATATAAACTACTGATAATGTTGAACATGTGTGAGCTCACTAGTTTTGAAGGTAGACGGTGACAAATGTCAAATTGTGACTCGAGCTGCAACATATTTCCATAATCGAGTAATCGTTTGGTCTGTAAAATGTTCATCTGTGTTTGTCAAACCTGGAAATAATGAGGTTCTCAAATGTCTTATTTTGTCCCCAGACCAAAATTATTCAGTTTTTAATGGTTTCTTTGTTATTTGGAGTAAAGAAAGTAGAATATATTCACATTTAAGAAGCTAAAACAATCACAAATCTTGTTTTAATAATGAAAAAATCTTAAAAATAGCTGACGACTCATTTATTAATCGATTAATTAAGTTATTGTTTCAGCTCTAATGTGACCAGGTTGTAATCCTGAAGGTGCATGGGGAAAATACACTACCTCCGACTCGTCTCATCATTTCACCGCGGGCTCCCATGCCTCTCAGCAGGGCTTCTTCCAGCTGCAGCTTGGCCTGCTGGGACTTCTGCAAGGCCTGGGTGCTCACTTTGTCACTGCTCTGTTTACCCTACACACACACACATTTCTGCATGATATATACATATGCAGTCAAGGTATACATAGTCATGTGTATATAAACATTGCAATATTTATTATATATATATATAAGAGTCTTAGAAGTGCACCGACTCAAACCAGAAGAAAGAAGGAGAAAGTAAATAAACAAGAAAACTGACCCTGTACTCGAAGCAGGACACGCAGATGGTGAGGAGCTCCAGCAGCTTGTTGAGCTGTGAAGGAGGCATATCTATAGTCCAGCGCTGAATCAGACTCTTCTCTGCGTTCTTCATCACCCACAGGAAACACACCAACAGGTGGCGACTGGTGTCTGCTGCCAGCGTGGCTACAGATTTACCTTGCTGAGAAGAGGGGAAGATGTAGAAAAGGCAGATATGACCAAGATGGTGTGGTGTGATATATTGATCCGACTGAAAAAGCAGGAAAAGTCAATGTGTACATTTACTGTATCTACGGATACCGATATCAGTCCGATACGTTTATGAAGCTGTTAACAACACATTTGTGCCAAGTCATTTCAAAAACATAACTGTGGAACAAATATAGTGAAAGAAGAAAGAAACAGCCCAAACATGACTCCGCTAAAACAAGTCCCATTGACTTGTACAGTAGACATAGACAGACAGATTTCATGTTGGTTCCAGTGAAGCGTTGCTCTTATTCCCATCTTAATAGGTGCTAAATCTACTGCAAAGTCATTTACTTTCATTTGTGTGATGATGAATTGTTTCTATACAGGGCTACCGCTGCTATACTGTGTGGCAGCTTTGATAAATGTTTTCATTAACCTCCTAGTGCTCCAGGTCTCCCACCAAGAACCCAGTTTCGAGGTATCTGTTCCACAGCAGGAGAGAGGGGAGTTCACCAGAACCGGCGTCATCAACATTTGTCGCAAACATATTCACCAAATTTCACTTGGGTATTTGAAAATAAGCCGCAACATTTCTTTCTGTTGCTGAAAGTAAAAAAGACTCAAATATTGTTTTTAGTGGAACAGCCTCGAAATGAAGAGCACTCTGGAAGCCGCCATGTTTGGATTTGTGATTGATCCCAGGCTGATGGCACAAACTTAGTTTTTTTTTTTTAAACCGAACAACAAAGAAAAAGTGATTCATCGCTCGGAAAAAGCTATGAAAGCCAAAGAGAATGGCAGCAGTCAGTTTTTTCGTTGCCTGTGTTGTTGCTGTAGCTACACTTGATGAATGTGTTTGTCAGGGAGGACGACCCTGTTCACTTATGATGCCAATGCCTGCCCATAAACCATCTCCTGCAGATGTGTGCGTCTGTGTGTGTGCGTATGTGCATGTGTGTGTACTGTATGTTTATGTGTGGTTTTTCCACGATGGATGAATTGTGTGTGCAGCTCTGACAGCTAATCAATCTACTTCACAGCAGCTCACCTGTTCAGAGACAGACAACTTACAGCTACAATCGCACACAAACACATAAACACATGCAATTATGAACTTTAAAAATGATTTTTTTTTTTACTTCAGTTTATCACCTTCATATTAACAAAATCATTTCAAAATTTTACCATGGACGCCATGGAAACGAGCACATTCCGCCCCAGTGTGTTGAAGGGGTTCCCGGCGATCGCCAAGGCAACAGACTGATTGATGGGTGGGACATTTTCAAGGTCATCCTCAGGTACGCCCGTCTTGTTCTTCCCGCCACGTGTGTCAGAAACTACAGAGACAAACAGGGTCAAATACTGTGTTTAACTGAAGGTAGGGAGCCCGGAGTGCTAAAATAGACATGAGAATAAATCATTTCCACAGCTATGATGTCCATGTTTCACTGGGGATTACAGTTACAGCGAAGGTTAAAGAAAAAGGATGACATTACGGCATCACAACAGCGGAAAATGCAAAATGAAAAACACTGACATTTTTGTGGTTGGCTGCAAACTTTAAAACTCAATCTATCAATGTAAATGTGCGTGTGTGTGTGATTACCAGTGAAATCCAGGTAATTTGTTGAGTCGATGATAATCCCCACTAGGGGGAGGTAGAGAGTAGCCACCTTGGCTCTAACTTCAGGTTTAATACATCGATGGTCAAGATCATGAGAACACAGCAGGCTGTAAATGGCATTGATGGCCTTTCTCTGGACTTTCCCCCTTTAAAATACACACACATATCACATGTCGTACCTGAATCCACCAATAACATTATAAATAAACTGATAACATTTACATTTACATTTACAGATTACGATCTTTTAGTTTTCACTGAAAATAATGTGACATGACTTGAAGAAAGCTGGTTAAGCACCAACTTAGATTACAGATTTGTGGTAATGGGGTTATAGGAGGAAGGCTATAATACGTCTGTGTTTCCTTACCCCTCTGACTCCATGTCGAGGGCAGCACTGAGCTCCGTCAGCAGCAGACCTGAGAGGTAGTGCTGATGCTTGAAATCCTGAGAAAGCTCAAACAGCCCCAAGATCCTCTGTTGCTCCTGGAAACTACTCGAACCAGAGCTCTGCGATGAAGAGAACCACGAAATATGGGTCAGATATTTGTTTCATACGAACAGAACTACTCTTCAAGAGGGCTACTGTTTCTATTCTTTCTACTTGCTAATAAAGGATGGTAAAAGGAGAGACCTGTGAGGAGATGGATGGGCATGGCGAGGCAGGGGCAGACGCAGGGCTGCTGAAGAAGAGGCTCAGGTTGAGGTAGTGCTCATGACTGCACAAGATTCGCAGGAACTCCAGGCGCATGCTGATCAATGTCGGCATGGAAACACTTTTAGCCGACATCTAGGAGAGAAAGCAGGCAAAATTGATCACTTTATTCAGGGTTTTACACAAGCAAAATGCAGTTGTTCACAAATGTTTTGTGTTATTTCACCTGGTTGCAGTAGTTTTTCACCAGTTGGAAAACAAATCCTCGATCCATGAGAGACAACAGGTCATAGAGGAAGAAGGCCAGGCTAATGTTGACTTTCTCTGCTTGCTCTACCTCCTAAAAACGGCAACAATCAACAAACAGAGCTAAGTGGATCTTGTCGATCGCGCCGACCCGCGGTGTAGAGGGCACCGCTGACATAATGACCACTGAGGCCGAAACTGCCTCCGCCAAAACAAGCATTGTCCATACCTTTTGTTGTTTGACGAGGATGGTGCCGATCTCTGCTGTAACCACAGAAACAATGGTGGTCAGGTCGTCTTTAAATCGGTCGGAAAATCGATTTCTTCGAGGGACATTGTGCTTGTCCAGGTAAGACACGTGTTGGGCCATGCTTTTCACCTATTCAAGCAATCACACGTCAAGCAAACAAACATGAATCATGGAATATGAACCCTGCATGGAAAATTCCAGTGACAAAGACTAATGTGATTTAATCTGATGATTAACACACAATCACTCAACGTGCCAAGTAACGTGACAGATGCAAAGTTGATTTGATAAAAAATGCGGCCTGACAATAAAATCTTAATTTATCATATTCTATTCTCATTTTTCACTCAAATTACTAAAGATTCCTTTAAAGTGAGTGTCTTTTAGATATGTTTTTTTGACTGACATAGTAAACGGGAGGTATCGGCGTGAACGTGGAAGATAATTCACTTTCAAAACCCAAGAATTATGTTGTGAATTTCAATAACGGGGTGGTGTCAATCACACTTACATCTTTTTCTAACATGAAAAGCATGCGCACAAACACACGTAAACACAAACTGACCAGTAATTCAAAGAAGAACCAGGCATATTTATACACGTTCTCTCTGCAGACCCCCGTGCTGACGACCATCTGTAGGGCCAGCTCCTCGTGAAACTGCTGTAAGACAGAAAACACACAAACTACAGTGAGATCCGGCCTCTTTTTGTGGTGATCGCTGATTAATTTAATACAGTACATCTCCAGAGAAACTAAGTGGGAAATCATTTCTGGCTGAGCATTGAATGACCAGGGGAGAAACAGGACACTAAAGAGTGGCAGTATTGCTGTCCTTAGTGTCACACTGCCCCCATGTGGTCACTTGTGTTAATTCAGAGTCTGCAATGCACTGATAATTCTGACAGCATTGATTAAGTAGCTTGAGCTTTGTAATGTACCATCAATCAATTACTATTAAGTACATAAAAATTATAATTATTATCGTTACTGACATCAAATTATGCTTTTAATAGAGATGTTTTGTTTTCCCACTGACACTTATTGATAGAAACCTCATTTAGCTGAAAATGATCAAAATCCAATATGTTGTGTTATTGAGAAAATGCAAAAGTCAAAATTAAGAAATTAAAGCGTTTCACCTTTCTGTTTGAGGGACGTGTGTTTCCTGCGGGATTCTGGTGGTTGTTTACTTCCACATAGGTGGACATGCGGCAGCCCGGGTTGTTGAGACCCTGGGGACGGAAAACACAAGCAGGTTCCGTCATCACGTTGAACATGATGGATGCTTTCATTAGAGTGGGTGGCTCGTGGTCTATTACAATACCTAATGTACTGAGGGAATGAATACCAAATTACTGGGGGGGGGGGCTTTTTTGTGTGTATTAGGGAGTGTGGTGAGCTGAGTGACTGTGCATGTTACAGCAGACTGTCATTATCAGGTTATCAAGTGGTTAATTCTACTTTTTAACTCAATCGTTTATTATACAAACGTCATATGTTCCAGGTTGTAACATGAAAAGTTGTATAAATAAATATGAATCCATAGGATCGAGGAACTTGAGCAAATAAACGTGAAACATGTATCTCTGGAGCCTTCCACGATTCTCCATGTGATCAATAAGAAATGGTGCTTCCTCCAGTTGGTCGGGAATGTTAATAGTTACCTGTGATGAAGGCTGGACTGAACTGTGCTGTGCATGTGAATTAAAAAGGTCTCTGATATGGTCTCAAATATCAATGGCACAGTGGATACTGGATTATTGTTTGCCCATAACACAAGTCCAAAACATGTTATTCCTGTCCACACCAACAGAGGAATTACAAGTACAGTTTTGAGTGAAAGACTCATAACATAACACACAACGTCCACGCCCTCTTCATATGTGTGTCACACTAAAAAGGGTTCATGTGGAAACAAGAACCACAACAATACCACTGTTACAATCATAATGAGCCATATTCCTTAATTAATACATCCAGCCGTCCTCCCAGACAGGTTTGTATTAAGACGTGAAACATGACACACAGGGAATTTTCACAGGGAAAATTAAATATATATATATATACGATATTAAAATCTCCAATAGAAGCAGTCCATTCCGCTCCAGCACTTCGATTGTGATCACATGGGCTCTGCGTGTTGCTTTTGTCATACATACTGTTGCTGACTATTGTTCTCCGTTTGAGTAATATAACTTGATCAAGTCTTTTCTAACATTCCACACTACAAAATAAGTAATCCAAATATGTATGATCTGTATTGATATTGTATCGGATCGATATCGGCCAATACTCAAGACTACAATTTCGGTATCGTGAAGTGAAAAAGTTGTTTCAGGAGATCCCTAGTTTGTTATATAAATATATAAATATAATATAATATATAAATATATAAAACCATTTATGAGCCTCGCGATGGAAATGGCTCTCAGAGAATATTATGGTAAAAAGTTCAATTTTAAAACTTGAAATCAATGTTATTGTCCTCTATGAACAACATAGTCTCGCAGCATCTAGAACAGCCTCCACTAGTGAATAAAATTGAAGTCTCCTGACCTTCAGAAAGATTTGATTCGGTGAAACCATGCATACCTTGGCAATGAAGAGGTTTTTAATCTCAGCGTCTTCAGCAGACGTGTGAGGGCCAGGGATGTCAGGGTTGCTGCTGCTGCGGATTCTGGATTGGAGAAGCATATTCCCGACTGTGGCCGCTGTGGCCCGACCCATGGTGCTGTAACGACTCTCTGTCGAAGGTATCGCACCGTCTATACCTAACCACAGATACATTCACAGACACACAAACACAAGTCTGGTTTTCAGCTCTTAAAATAACCAAAACAGAAACAATCACAGGAAATGTGCCACAAAGAGGAAATGGTAAGAAATCAATGTGTCACTACCTGCAATTGTCACGTCTTGAGTGGGATCAGGCAGACGAAACACCCAGTAAAGGTAAGTCGCCAAGAGGCTGTTCCTCCCCTGCTGGTCCCTGATCAACTCCTGGCTGTTATGAAGACTGTTGACGATGGACACAACTGATTCGAAGGCTATCTGTGCCAGATTGGCTGTGGAACACAGTGGTAAACACAAGTTTATTAGTTAATATTCATGAAAAATGCCTGTTAATTTTTAAGCATTTCAAGTACAGTACATAGTCTATGGGACACTACGCCTCCTTACTTGTTTTATAACATCTGGAAACATTTTCCTGAGGAGTTAAAGTCTCAGTCACAAGTTTCAACTCTTCTTCAATAGAATATGATGTCAATTTTGTAAATTATGTTCCCATATTTAGAAGAAAATGAGTGGAACATCAGTGTGACTGAAGGCTGTTTCTGGAGGCTTCAAAGCATGAGTTCATATTTTTAGTGGTGGTTGCCAGCATGAATGAATTGTATGAATTCTAAGACAATTTGCACACCTATCACAAATATGTTATGGTTTAAACCAACTAATGGAAAAATACTTAAACTGGTCAATAACTGGGAAAAGGGAAATTTGGTTTGGAGGTATTTTAACAAAAAGACTACAAGCTATAGATGATAAAATGAGGACTATAAACTACATGTGTTAATCTCTTCAAAATTCCCCATTCTCAGACCACGTCTGCCACAGTCGTGCATGACTAGCTGAACTAACCCTATGAAAATATATACACATAAAAAGATACAAGACCAGTTAACTCTTTCACTGATATTTTTGAACACTAAAAACTGACTGAAAAATGTTTGGGCCCCAGGTGTGTTGTTATTTCACTGCAACACCCAATCATTTAAATGGATGTACTCCCTCACCGGTCTGGCCAGCAATGACCATGGGCTGCATGATGAGGGTGAAGAGTTTATCCAACACCAGGTGAAGGAAGAGGACCAGAGGCTCTAAACTGGACGAGGACAGGGAGACGATGCTGAGCTTTAGCTCGTGCTCCAGCTTGTTCTCTGGAATTTTCTCTTCTCTGACGCGCAGAGGGAACGTAGCTCCGCCCTCCAGGGCATGGCAAAGCGTGAAGAAACGCTCCAGGTGGTTGTCCTGGTACAGAAAATTGCACGAGCGGGAACAATGTGGGGGCGATAAGAGGGATGACGACATGTAGGTTTACGTTAATGTCTGGTGCATGACAGACCGTCATCCTATCGCTGTGTTTGTGTTTGTGCGTTCAAACATAACTCACCTGTGTGTGTACAGACGACACAGCCTGGATCTCCAGGTTGAAAAGTCCTTTATGACTCTCCATCCACTTCACTGGAGGAACCTGAGGAGGAAGTTTCTACACAGGGAAATATATGTCAGTCTGCATGTTTCTCCAGGCTATAAAATGCCTATGACCTTTTACCTAAAAACAGAGAAAAGGACTAGGCACTAATAATATATATATTTATATGACAATAAAACTTTGTTATAAGTAATAACAAAGGTTCAGTACATAACGATAATGTGTTTATGCACAGTATAAAAACTCTTTGAGATGACACAGCATTCACATTTAATTGTTTACCTTAGAAATGTTCATTGATCATGATCATTTGATAATAAAGACTGAAGCAAATCATTTTTATCTTAACTGTTTTGGTCATATCGCCCAGCCCTACATGTATGAAATGTAGTATTTAGTATAGTAGATTTTAGCGGCGATCCAGGTACACTCTCTGCTCTCTTTCTGTGAACAATGACACAGATGGACGTACATACCTCGGGCGTGTGCAGGGAATAGTTGGCAGGTAGTCGATCCAAGACGATGGGCAGACAGAACTGACCGATCTGCAGCCGGTCATTATGCAGTATGGGCAGCCACTGGATCAGAAGCAAACAGTATGTCAGCTACAGGGGTTTTAACATCAGACTGTATATGCTACACCTGGCAGCTGATCTTTCTTAATTGTATTTGTCTTGTATTACTATTAAATAAATGTGATGCTATGATAGCTCATTTGTTAACCGACATGCTGTACATTACTATAACATTTCCATTTATATATATAGCTACTCACAGAGTATCCGATGAGTGTCTCACAGCTGGTGCTCTGGTTCTGCTTCTGTTGGCAGCTGATGTGGTAGAAAGTGAAAAGCAAGTGATGTCTCTCTGTCAGGAACGCCGGGAGAGCCAGCTTCACCTCCTCATAAAAGTCTGGAGACCTGAGACAACGAAAGGAGGAGAGATGTGGAGTTACCCCAGACTGCCTATGTAACAAAATGAAGCTGTCACAAATAATATCATCAGTCAAGTGTACTTGCTTGTTATGGTAGGTAACGGGTGTGTAGATTTCGCGCATTAATTCAGGGCCACCAGATTTCCCGAAAATGACCTGAGAATAAACACAAATTACAGATGTAATAAATTAAGATTCAGATTAACACTGACCAATGCACATTAACATGATAACATCAGAGTATGTATTTCCAGAAGTTAAATAAATCGTTTGGTAACACTTTAGATTAGGGAACACATTAACTAAGTGCTTACTAACATGCATTTACGTAGCATACTAGCCCTTTAATAGTAAATATTTAGCACCTATTACCTTATGTAGGAGTATACATATATATAGCTATAGGTTATGTAGATTAAGGTGTTAATATATTCTTAATGATTCCTAATAAAGGGCTAGTATGCTACTTATTTTAGTAAGCACCTAGTTAATTGTGGGTTAATATGTGTTCCCTAATCTAAAGTGTTACCGATTGTTCATTTATATAATGTACACATTTTTACCAAGCATGCTTACTAAACTAATCCGGAGAAATACCTTTCACCATCATAATACATAATATTTATGTGATGTAAAAGTGATGATAAACAGCAGCACTCACAGGCAGGGAACAGGTGGTGTCTTCTCCGCTCATGAACTGCATTTTGATGGTGATGTTTCTCGCTGATGTCAGTCTGTTGACGAAGTTGAGCCTCTGGGGGTAAATGAAGAGGAGGTTCCTATAGAGACACGTGGAGATAATGACACAGAGACACTTAATGTAAAATTATTTCATTTAAAAAAATGCAGTTATAATGTACATCACTAGGTGGCACTGTTTCCTAAGAAAAACGCCTCAGTCATGTAATGGTAAGGTGACAGTAAATGTCACAGAAAAAAAATCAAAACAACCCGTAATTTAGAGTTGCCTTTAGTGGTTTAAATACAACACTGTAATCTGTCCTGAAATCCAGAATATGGGGACCTACCACACAATCTACTGTACAAATGCTGAGAGAACAATAGCATGTAATTACCTTACAGAGGATTTGTTCACACATGAAGTTACTAATGTTTTGTAACAAGAGGAACCCATTTTAGAGCTGAACTTTGGGTAGAAGCAAAACCCCCGCTGCCTTGTTACTGTTGAACTACGCTGCAGTTTTGCAGGTTTCATGGACAGAAAATGCCTAAAAATAACCCAAAAAGGAGCAAAAGCTCAAAGTGATGTCAGCTCTTGAGCGACAAGCATAGCATGACAGCTCTCGTTGCTTCTGGCTTTCCAGAGCAATAAAAACTGCAAGAGCTAACAAACCTGTTCAAACTGCAGGCTCTGACTCATTTGTTTTTTAAAAACCATCTTTTTTTAATTCGTCCTGTGGGGGATGAAGGCATAAGCGGTTTCATCTGACTATCTTTTTTTTTTTTTTTTTTTTTTTTAAATATACTTGTTGGATCAGGTTGTTTTGTTGTATGAACAGAAAAAAAGTGTGTGGTCACTCAGCGACACAACACACCATGTGACTAACCTGTAAATGGTGTGAGGCACATAAACCTCATTGGATGGGAACTCCAGCACCTCTTTCACAGGACGAATGTTTTTCTCTGCCACTGGTATGAGAGGGATGAGCTCAGTGGACAAACATCCCAGCGGCATATCGATGACCGGGGACATGTCCAGTTTTATGGAACCTAAAATGCACGAGATAAGAACAGACTTCTGCTTTTATAACAATTAACAACAACCTATTTCCCCCTCCTGTCTATTATGTTGATTTTATTTGTATAATCAGTGTATATATTTTTATTTCTACATTTAGAAGAAGTTATGTTGCATGCGTTTGTGTATTGTATGCATTTGTGAAAAGATTAACATTTCTTTTAAGCGGTATGGAACACAAGGTAACCCATAATGTGTCATCGTTTACAGTTGCACACTGATAAATTTAAGTCTCTGTCCAGTCAGGCTAAGCAGAGTGGCTGCTGACTGTACCTTCAAAATAAAATAAAATAAAATAAAATGAGAGATGACCTGGTATTGTCTTGATTCTTCTCTGTGGAGTAGAGCTTTTCTTGATATCAGCCAGAAACTTGAGTAAGTCCTCATCGCTCAAACGATCTCCTTCCTGAGACACACACATACACAAACAAAGAGTCAATTTAAATCCCAGTTAATGAGTGAATTATGCACAATACAGCATTATAATATGAGTTCAGTTGCAGCCTTTTAAGAAAATAGCAGAGACAAGGCTGGGCTGACTACATTGTCATTATTGGTCTTAAGAAAGAAGTACACATTTTTTAACATGTCAGCCAGGTGTGTGTGTGTGGCA
The DNA here is from genome assembly GCF_963457635.1 of Microchirus variegatus. Lineage (NCBI taxonomy): Eukaryota > Metazoa > Chordata > Actinopteri > Pleuronectiformes > Soleidae > Microchirus > Microchirus variegatus. The sequence goes on along the minus strand of NC_139819.1, from coordinate 10,074,720 downwards.
ATCCAACCTGTTTGAAGATGGTGCTGATAGTGATGGTCGCAGGTTTGAAGGAAGAAATGTTACAAAACTGATCATCGATGGTGCTGAAACGTTCCGAGTTCCTCCTTGGAAGCTGTGCTTTCCGGTCAATGCTGCTGGATTTAGCTGAAGAACAAAAAAGTGTATAAGGTGATAGGTCACATGATACACACAATCAAAGGAAAGGACCTCTAAAAATGCAAAGTCGTCACAAAGATTCCTGTCAAGCATAGGGCACTCATAAGGTCAACACACACAAGCAAACACACACACCTCTTAAACTATCAGAGTCGGTGACATCACGGTCTATCGCAGCAGTCGAGATGACATCCATGACATTAACGGTCGCCCAAGCAAAAGGCATGCGATAGCGACCCAGCCTGTGGCAGAACGCCTCCGCCTGGCCTCGCAGCTTCTCAAGTTTGTCCTTATTCTAGAGATGAAATACAATGAATTGCCTTTAAAAAAAAAAAAAAAAAAGACACACTGTACATGACATTTATAGTGATTTGCAGAAATGATCAAGTTACCTTGGAAGAGTCAGATTCTCTCAGTGTCATGTAAGGGTCAGCACAGTCACTGATCTCTCCCTGCTGGAGAACCTTCTCAATCTGGAACACGGACAGGAAGTACATGAGCCAAATCAACATCTCAGCATTAACGACACAAAAGAACATCTATAGTTCAACGGCAAAGGCAAAGTATATGGAGCAAGAGATGTACACTGAATTACAGGGTATATAAAAACTGCGACACACTGTTCTTTTTCGATAGCTGGTATGGATGTCATTTTTACCTTGATGACCAGGTAGATATCTGGGGAAGGGTAGGTGACGGAGAAGATGGCTGATCTGGCCAGGGTGGACTGATCCACGTGTGGCGTGTGAGGTTTCAGGAAGTTTTTAAACTGCTCTGAATTCAGATCACAGTAGAAGTTCTCCGATATCTGTAAGGAGATAGAAATGAATGACTTTCTATGACGTTTTTAATGGTGCAGGAACAGCAGCAGTTGTTATTGGCTCATGCAGACATGAAATCAGGCGGTTGTTTAGGGAGCACTTGATTTGCTTTGCATTGGATGAAGCCAAAAAATCCTTGCTCACAATTTAAATTATGATTGCGCTGCCTGACTGAACATCAAGGTTTATTTTTAGCAGTAGACACCCCACTTCTGACACTTTCATGTACCTGTTGCAGTTTCGCCTCCTTGCCTGCAACATTTGTGACATAAAATGCGGCACACTCTGTGAGCAGCGTGGAATGTCACCAGACAACATGAGATCCAAATACCACCACACTGAGGAACACAAGAGAAAGTTGTGCAGTAATGGTGTAAATGTAAATGAATAAATAAAAAGTTACACACTACAGCAGGGGTGTCAACTTATTTTAGTTCAGGAGCCACATACTGCACAATTTGATCTCTAGGGGGCCGGACCGGAAAGATAACCACATAATAACCTATAAACAACAAGTTTTTCCAAATTGTTCCTAATATTATACTGAAGCTTACCATTTACCACACTGCATTACAACTTTCATATCACAATGGATCTACAAAGGCACAAAAATTTAGTCACAGGTATCTGGAACTGAAAAATATGGTATTTCACAGTATGATTAAATCATACTGTGAAATTTTAACAAATTCATCCTGCAGGCCAGATTGGACCCTCTGGAGTGCCTGTTCTGGCCCACGTGCCGTACGTTTGACACCACAGCCATATTGCTGAAATCTAAAGGAATTTGTTTTAAAAAAAGACTCCAGGATACATGGTTTCATATAAACCAAATACTGATCCTGAAATATCATCTGTTCAGTCCACTCTACTGTTTCTCCACTCAGATCCCCAATGACCTGAGGCTAGGAACACAGCCATATGTCTTGGTCTGGTCTGGCCATATGTGTCATGTGATACTATCCACTGGAAAGCCATTAACTGCCGTTTTTTTTTTTCATTCTGCTCATCCCGTAGGACGTCCATTACACTGACCACACCAAGGCAGACTGCTCGTGTGCCAAAACCAACCCCAGTATCTTAAAGGGACACTGATCAAATGACACACTCTGGAGATGTAATCTCGGTAGATCACAATTGGTAAAATCTTATCTTGTTAATATTGCCCCAAAAAGTCTTGGAAAAAAATAAACCCCTGCACACGTTTTTTGATTGAAATGACCCCGTTCACTTTCACATGAGGTACAGATTAGAGCATTTGTTTCAGATGGTCTCAGCGGACGAGTCTACCTCTTACTGACAAATAACTTCGTAGAAATCAAAGGCAGCTGACTTGTACGGAAAACTTCAAATTTGCATTTAAACAGAAAAACATGTCAAGTCTGCACGTGTGTGTGTGTGTGTGGATTCTGTGAAATATGAGGAAATAATCCTAACATAATATAAGATAACATTATTTTCAGATGTACACTTTTCAGAACTGCTTAGCTTAGCATTAGCAGCCATGTTGCATGATTTAAGCAATACTAATGGACCTATTGTGTAATAGCACTAGAACTGCAACTAAGGATTAATTTTGTAATCGATTAATCTGTTGATTATTTTCTTGATTAATCGTTTTGTCCATGAAATGTCAGAAAATGTGAAAAAACGTTGATCAGTGTTCGTCAAACCTGGAAATGAAGATGTTCTCGAATGTCTCATTTTGTCCACAAACCAAAATGTTTCAGTTTTAATGATTTCTTTGTTGTGTCGAGCAAAGAAGCAAAGAAATGTTTACGCATTTAAGAAGCTAAAACAATCAGAAATCTAGTTTTAATAATGAAAAAAGCTTCAAACCGATTATCGGAACAGCAGGAGACTGAGTATCCACCACATACTGTATGTCTTAATGCTGTCGTCTTGTTCTTATCACTCTTTATAACCCCCCCATTAGAACGTATAGTTTTTGTTTCCATATATACACTAAAGCCTGTGTTTTAATATACATGAATCTGATATCCTAAGTTGACCACTCGGTGGGTCAGATTCTTTGTCTGCACCTCGGCTCAGGGACCAGAGGGACATGATTAATAGCCGTAGTTTTATTTGGAATTAACCGAACATCTGCTGAAGATTTCACAGATGTGAAAACAACAAAACCGACGTTGAACGAAAACCAAACACAGACATAGCAACATGATTCCCCATGGGACACGGGGAGACAGGAGAGAGCATGTGATGTCGGGGAAATGAGGAAGTAGATATTGGATAATAAGAAACATAACACTCTTCAGGAGGAGCAGACAAACGGTTATTTGGAGCAAAAGAGCAATAAAAAGAACGACAAGATTTAACACAATTATATCGCAGACAAAACAAGCTCAACAGTTTCTTCCTCACTCACACAGGGATACATTTTTAAAGTCTTTCACGGTCTGGATGTGTCTCTCCTACTCAACATGAAGTTGGATTAACCTCCATATGGAAGAACTCCAATTCAGCACAGAATAGAACTTTCTTAATCCCCTAACAGTGGCAGATACATAATAGATGGAATAATGAATAGATAATCTATCTATAAAGCAAGTTGCATCTGTCTGTCTGTCTGTCTGTGACAGGCATATCTCGCTAACCGTTAGTCAGATCGCCCTAAGACTTTGGATATGGGTTGAGAATGGCCCGATGGTGTGCATCCTTGATTTTAAATTTTTTTGGAGGAATAAGAATTTTCGCTGATTTATCATGCCGCACTTTCGCTGATTTATCACGCTACACCGGGCAGGCAGCGGCTCATCAGCAGCAGCTGCGCTGTCTGGAGCGGGGAGGTGGGAGTGAAGAGGCTGTCCTCGCGGTGGGTGAGACATTTTCACACAGTTCACCGCAGAACATGGTAATGAAATGAAATGACGAGGTGTCCATTCACCAATACGCATGCTACTAATTTGGGGCTAACTTGGCGAACCTGTTTCCAAAGGTAAGCTAGCGAGGCTACGATTAGCATTAGCGTAGGGCTAACATAATACAAAAACTGTGCAACCTCAATTGGCACAACGCAAATGTTTTCACTTTCAATTATCATTAGCGTAGCTAGATGTTGTGACTGTCAGCCACTCCCACTATAAGAACACATACTTCATAATATTTATTCATAATATATACAAGGTAAAATCCAATGTGATGCAAATACAAAAATGTCTAAAATATAGTCACTTTCAACAAGATGGCCTGTGACAATGTAACATAAAGGACACTGTAACAACTTCTGTACATCCTTCAAATTTCATTTTGTGTCAACTGACTTACCTTCATGTCTTAAAGTAATGGTGCACTGTCATTTCTCTTTAATTAGTTGAGTCATTCTTACCATTACAAGGATTAGAACAGTTGTCAAATATGACTATTCACTGTACAGACCTGCACAACACAGCTGATGCACTCAAACATAATGGGAACCTCTGAGAACTCCCTCCAAAACTCTTGGAAAACCATTCCAGGTGACTAACTCATGAAGCTGAGTGAGAAAATGCCAGGAATGTTCAAAAGCTGCCATCAAAGCCCAATGTGGCTACTTTGAAGAATCTTAAAATATAAAACATATTCTGGTTCCTTTAACACTTGTTTTGTTTACTACATACTTCCATGTGTGTTCCTTCACAGTTTGGATGCCTTAAAAATAAAAACAAATACAAGAAAAACCTTTGACTGGTACTGTATATTGCTTCCTTTGCATCCCAAGATCAGCGTTGATGATTAATAGGTCATTTCCAAAATTAGGGGCTGTTGAATTGCTTTATTGAACTTGACTGCCTGCGTTAGAGCATCAAGCTAGACAACAGCTGCGCACCACTGAGACGAGGGGAAAGGCCGGAGGCTTAATAAACCCCATCTCATCTGAGAGATCCATGAGCACTTAAGTACAGACTAAGTCCTTCCATCCTCTTCACCCAAAAAATCCAGCTGTGTAAATCCACAGAAAACATGCAAACAGCCATCGTGGCTGACTGGGAAAATGTAGCGCAGTATTAGTGGCGATAGAACCAAAACACGACCACCCCAGGAGCATAAATATGTGATGAGGATGATGAGACGTAAAAACCTTGTAGATTATGCAGGACGTACTAATGGTCATGACAGAAGAAAACGTGCAATTGTGTTAATGTTTTTCAGACATTTTTCTCAGGAAATGTGAATTATTTTTTTGCCCTATTTGACAACCGTCACCACATCTGCGGTCTCAGCGTCAGTGCCACATATGGGCACGGAAGCTGAAATGACTTGTGTGACTCAAAAGTGCAGTGACACAAGTTTCCTCTCACTCCCATTCATACACAGTCTGACACAGATGAAGACACAGTGCTAGCAGGCAAGACAATGAAGGATTCTTGCACTAAAACAGATTATCTCAGAAATGACTTGTGCTTTAAAAAATGGATGCTGTTCCTTATTTATCCAGACTGATTTTCTAAATTGATAGAGATCAGTTATAACAACGTTGTATAGGAGGTTTACGTTTTAAAACAGCATTTTGTGTTATGATATTACAAAAATGAATTTGTGATGTTTATTCTGCGTTTCTTTTATTTAAGTGTAGTTTTCAAATTCATCATGAGTACATCATCTGAGAGACATTCTGACAGTTTCCATAACAAAACACACACAGAAAAGTTTCCAAACTCTCATATTTCTTAGATTAGAAACAACCCTGAGGCAAGATTAGAATTTCCTCACCTTTTTCTTCTCTTTCAGGTCGTACAAGGCCATTGTGGCAAACACGGGCTCAATATCAATCTCAAACCTGTGAATCCAAGAGGAGAAAATGTAATTTAGCGAGTGAGGCAAAAGGTGCAAGGTATAGTGAATATCAGCATTCCCATTCCCAAGTACTTCCAGCTGCTGTGGTCAAATTCTATTCTATTTCTGCCTCTTCTATTCTATTACTGTGGATGATTGTTATGATGAGAAGTGACAACATGGATTATAGTAAGTGATGACATGTTTGAAATGAGGGTCAAAAGAGCTGAAATGAAGCTGCCAAACCATAGCAAGCTGAAAAATGCATTCAACTCAAACATTGGCAGTTTTTTGAGTATGCAGTGTACACCAATCCCTCAGGGAGAGGGAGGAACAGTGATTTTCTGCAGAACAATTCCTGCACATCACTCCTCCACCCTCCCACAGTGCTCTATCCATCTCATCTACTGCGTGTCATTTTGAGCCAGCTCACTCAGACTCTTAATTCATGATCGAATGTGAAACGCAAGAATTCCAAGTCATTTTCATAAACGGAGGGGGTCATTTATTTACGTTTTTAACACAACCAACAGCTGGTTTCTTGTCCAATTTTCTTATGAAACAGAAGACAGCTGTTAAAATGTCAGCGCTGTTCTCCCTCCTACATTATAACGAATATGTATGACATACTTGATGGCCTGGCACCGGACCAGAATGCGGTCTCCAGTGTGTTCTTTTGGGCAGTCAGGAATGGGCCGGATCTCCACTGCATCTTCCTGGAACACAAATTCATAAAAAAATGTCAATATAAAAAGGGAAAAGATTGAATTTTTAGATTTAAAGTTGCAAGTCAACATCAGAATGGAAAGATTTACTTAATTTACTCCAAATATTACTTTTTCTATGGCTTAAGATATGTATTTCCTTATTTTATTTTTATTTGTTTAACCATTATTTAACCAGGAAGTCTCTTGAGACCGAATTCCGTTTTATGGGAAACCTGATCAAGACAGCACCTATGTAGAGAAAGGGTGCAACTATTTATTACACTTAAAGATTATTTTCATATATGATTAAAAATCCCCCAGAGATCCATGTGATGTCTACAGATTTCACTTTTCATTCTAGTCTAAAGTCCAAAGGTATTTTGTCAGTTTCAGTATGCGGTAGAGCTGCAACTAACAATTATTCTCATAATCGGTAAATCTGTCGATTATTTTCACGATTAATCAATTAATCTTTTGGTCCATTAAATGGCAGAAAATGCTAAAAAAAAAATGTCTTGTTATGTCCTCAAACCAAAATGATTCAGTTTGAATGATTTCTTTGTTATATGGAGCAAAGAAACTAAGAAAATATTCACATTTAAGAAGCTCAATCAATCAGCAATCTTGTACTTTGACTCCATGTCTCACCTCATCAGCTGGTGGGTACAGTGCAAACAGCTCAGGGTGTCTATGTCCCTGTCGCGCCTCCTGGTTAAAACGGTCCAGCTCCTCATGGCTGCTGAAGGCCAGCAGACCCTCCACTCTCTGGTCCGGAGTTAAACACCGCAGGTTAAAGTCGGAGGAGGTCAGCGTCCGGCCAGAGTCATCACTCAGGCCAGCTAGAGTTGGAGACTTGACCTGGGGCAAAGACAGAAAGAACGGTGGTGGGTGGTGGCCAGGACAGAAAGAAAAGGGTGGTAATGAAAAGATGTGTGGGGGGGGGAGGGGTTGAGCAATAGGAAAAAAACTAAATAATGGGCCAAGAAGGTGTCATTGAGAGAGAAAACAATTGGAAATGGGCCCAAGTGAAAGAATAATACATTGGTGAATATCTGGTCCTTTTGAATATTAGCAGCACTAGCAGCACAGGGACGGGTGAGGAAAGAAGCAATGTTCCCACCCAACAGCTGAATGACCATGTTTTTTTGAGCAGTAGAATTCACATGGGCGCTTCTTGGGTGTTTTCAGTCATACTGCAACCTGTTTGCAGAGTGGGAATCTCACAGAGTTGTTGGTCAGAATTTTATGTTTTTCTGGGTTTCACTGAGAATATTTAATTATTTATTTTAAATAGTTTTGACATTGTTCTTAATCTCTGATCCTTATTTTGTCATTCAGGAATGAATAAAGTTTTGTGAATCTGACAACTGAACCCTGCTATACAGAGAAAAACACCGACTCATGCGTGAACTCGGCCTCAACAAGCACCAGCTGGTCCTCCAAGTATCACCTCGACACTCAACGCGGCGTTTAATGAATACTCGCCAACATACACTTTATTCAAAACACAGCCTCTATGGACATGTTGTCAGCAGAGACAACAAACAGACTGTCAGTTTTGGCCGGAGAGACAATGACAGCCTTTCTTGTTTTTCCTGATCAAAGCTCAGTCGTTGTTGACTAGAATGTGGCATATGTTCAGAATAGTCTTTGGTTGGTGTTAGTCTATGTTGAACATGTACAGTCAGACAATTGTGTGTGCATTTTTCATTTGACTTTCCAACGTCCTGTACTACATGCGGGGTGGTATTACTCACTTGTTGCTTGTTGTATCGACACGTTGTGCATTAACTTATCAAATTCTGTAACTGGAGATCTCCCAGCAGGCTTGAATTATAGCAGCAAAAAGCTGAACCACTGAACCAGAGTAACAATGGCCAACGAAGCTGCATGCAAGAAACTGCATTTTTTTTTTTTTTTACATGCTTTCCCAGCTAAGGTTACAGCCTGGCATTAACTTGCAGAGTTAATCCTAATCTACTGATGTGACGTAGATGCCATGAGAGGAAAATCTAAAAAATGCACATGAAGAATTCTGCTGCAAATGTTTTCAATTTATAATTCTTGAAATCACCAAGTCATACAAGTGTATATGAATTGAAAAAAAATATTTCAACATAAGCATCCTGGATTTAAAGAGAAATGTGATGAGTTGATTGAGAGAAATTAGCTTTAATACTATATTAGTATATAGTTTGCTTTCATTTGTTTCAGCTGTCTCTTTATATTATTGTAGTATTGTAATGTAGAATTATAATAACTCCAGCTCATAATATACCTTTGCACATACAGTGATATAGAGAAATGGAACCAATTAATCCCTCTTGACACTAAAAATAACAGAATGAAACGTCATTTGTTCATCAATGAGAGGGCCCAGTTTGTCAAGGGGACCATGAGGAATCACCCAGACTTAGCTTTGGGGTAAGGCATAACCTCCCGTGCTACATACTGCTTTGGTCAGTCCCCCCCCCCCTAACCCACCCCTCTGTCCCTGTCTCTTTCACTCCCATCACCCATCAGTCTCAAACCCAGTTCTAACACCACAGGCAAGGACAGAACCCAAGCTTCCACTCTGGTGAAGCTTCACCCTGTTGAGGCTCCGCAGCACCATCGCACCATGATCCCAGGGCTGTTTCTAAAGCAGCCCGGACCATAAAAGCAGCAACCTATTTAGCGCCGAGGAACAATAGTGCTGTTCTTCCCTGCTCTGTCCCTTTGCTTTCTGGCATGTAGATTATGCAGAAGACAACGGCGGTAATGAGGGCCCTTTTGGTTTGAGTGATTAACCAGAATTGGCAAGGATGCAACAACAGGAGGGGGGGCTTATGAGGGGGCTGGTGAGGAGAGCTGGTTGGGTAAGTAGCTTGAGGCTGGATTGGCTGCGACTGCCTGACGCAAGAAGCTCAAGATTTGGCCATTTAGAAAAGGGAAGTGGAGAGAGGATGGGAACCTGGCTCGAAATCACATCGATGGACAAGGCATGAATTTGTAATGAAGCGAAGAGGTCATGTCCTGATATAGATGTGAGCTTTTGAAAATAAAAATAATAACAAAAAAGTGTATGCTAGATTAGAAGAAAATGAAATGCAATACATTTGAACAAAACTTTCCTTTCAAGTAAATAGAATTGATTGCAATTGGGGCATTTCAAGTTTAGTGCCACAGTGGCAAGTGTGTGAGGACTAACAAAACCCTGTTGTGTTCACTATTAAAGCTTCCCCCCTCCCACCCCCCATTCTCACACCCCTCCCTCACATCCCACATTCAGTCATGCTGGCATTGATCAGGACAGACTACAATGCAGCTCTCACTAATATCTCCACCTTACAAAAGACACTTTGAGTGTGATTCTAAAGCTCGTACAGCCTTTTTTTCCTCTCCTCTTCCCAAAAAAAAGGGACAAAGCAGCAGTTTGACCCTTTTTTAGAAAAAGCTATAGTACATATTTACTTTCTATGCCAAGAGTGAGATGAGAAGAGTGATACCAATCTTATGTCTGTTCAATAATTAAGGAGCCAGGGCAGAATGGCAATTAGCTTAGCTTAGAATTAAGACAAGCCCGCGACTCAGCAAAAGCTGCATGGCGGCAACTCTCGCTCTCGTAGATCCACCTACAAGCATCACTAACGTTCAATAACTACCATTTAAAACAAATTCTATGTTTACGCTATTCAACTTATCCTTGTAAAATGTGTTCATATCATCTGTGTGTTGTTGTTTCTTCTCCCTCTAGCAACATTTATCAGTGCTTTGGTTTAAAAGTGGTTAAAGAGTAAGCTGAAAAAGATTCAAGGACAAACACTTATCCTTTATTGAGTGAGTGTTGGCTAAGAAACACAGACTTTGTGAAACTTCACTTAAGGAAAGTTAAAGAAAGAATGTGAGGGATTCATGTTTGAATAAGTAACATTTTCTTACTTTACTAAAGATTTATTGGTTCATTTATTAAACCTTTGTATAAATTGCAAACTTAGTTCAAATGCATGGTTAGTTTTCTCCTTACTGGTTTCAGTTGACTTTCTGGCTGGACATCGGACTCGAAGGTCTGTTTCCGGAGGAGTTTGTGTAAACCAGCTCGCTCTGAATACGCGCCCCAGCCATCCCCCTGGCACCTTTACACACACAAACACACACACACACAGGCAGGCAGGCAGGCAGGCAGAGACACACACCAGAAAAAAACAACATGCATGGTTACAACAGATACACCTCTGCCCTTTAATCAATCCTGATAACAACACAAACACAAGTCTTGCGCAACATACACACACAGTGCAAGTCTCGTCTGTGAGTGTAGGTGGGAGAGAGAGAGAGACAAAGCACTACAATGAATCAGACAGAGGATCCCACTATAATGTTTATCAGGCTCTCTCAGGCCTTTTGTTTCCTGTCAGACAGACACATGCAACTTCTCAGACAGTTGGCAGCTGTCGCACAGTCTGACAGCCAACAGTCGGCTACTACAGTCTCTATCCATAATAAGCAGCATTCATTATTTGAACATCAATTCATTTACGATTATTATCCAGGTATCCGGGTATGTTATGAATCCAGGTATCCGAGTGAAACCGTATATTTACCTCCGAGAAACCACGAGCCATGGCTGGATGTAGCTCTTTACGCAGTCTCTGACATGGGGCTCCAACTCCACTCTACAAGGAGAAGGACAAGGATGAGGAGAATTTAAAAAAAAAAAAAAAAAAAAAAAAAAGATATGTGCAGGTACAGTATACTGCAGATAATATGCAAGGAGACATTCACAGACAACTGACAACTCTGCATTCCTCGGTTATCTTTATTCAGTATGCACTTCTTGATCAACGTAAATGTTTTAAATAGACATTGAGATTCATACAAACTCTTTTAGTCCACTGATTTTTTTTATGTTGCAACTACATGAGTTTTGAGTTGGGGTTTTAGTACCCAATCAAATAGGGTATACACTAGCATTCAAAAGTTTGGAGTCACGTAGAAATGCATTTTGCAACTCTTTTGATGAATAAAAGTGTGACTTTTAAACTTGGAAAACTTGAAAAACTTGGGTAAATTGTATAGGTGACTCCAAACTTTTGAACGGTAGTGTAGTTGGAATTCATGTGCTGTGTAGCAGATAGACTTGGGTTCAAGACCTGGTCCGAACAAGGACCTGTCCAGGGTGTAGTCTGTGTTTGCTCCAGCGACCTGCTGCGAGCCTCATGTGGAGGATAAAGCGGTAGATAATGGAACTTCCTGTTCCATTCATTCATATACTGTTTTATATTCTGTACTAGTTTATTGGGAGTTGTTGAGTAACTTAGTAACTTGTTCGTTTTATGCCACAGTCTACTGTTGTTCTGCAACCCACCCATCCTCAGGAACAGAGAATCTGACAGTGCGACACTCCTTCTCCACCTGCTCCACTTCCAGGTCATCCTCAGGAAAGTCTCCAAGTTCGTTCATAAGGTCCGAGTGTCCACTTCGCAGCTGTGACATCAAGAACTCCTCCAGGTCCAGGGGCTCCACTGCGTCATACGACTGGGGCTAAAGAAGGAAATGGAGGAAGACAAAAAAATGAATAAAACACCAAAAAAAAAACAATAAAATAGGCAAATTAGAAGCGATACATTGCCCAAACACGGCCATACTATAACACAACTTTAGTTAAATTCATGGAATAAAGTAGGGTAAGTTTTGGGTTGGCGAAGCAATTGTTTAAAACCAAGCAGATGAAACGTTGTACAGTCCTTAGTCATCATATTCACACAACGCAGGAGCGAGGACACAGTAAAATGAAAATGTGGAATAGGTGCAGGAGGTGAGACCAAACCTGATGAATCATGGTTATTTTTCCAACACCTCATACCTGTCGAGGAAAAGAAGTTATGAGCACCTGCATAAACAGGAGCTGGAACAAACTGGCCCTTAATAAGACCTATTTTTAGATGACTCGAACTACAGAGCCAGAGCGGATCAAAGAAAATCACTTCTGTGTACAGTAAAAACAGATAGAAATTGTCATATGAGACTTAGAATGAGCATTTTAGATGAGCATGAGCTTTAAGTTTTAAATAAATAAATAAATTCATCGCTTATCGGCCGTCGGAAAAAAGGCTGATGCCGATTTGCGTCAAAATGGCGAATCTTCCCGGGCCAATAATAGGGCCATCCCTAATATTGATTATCACAGAATCGATGTACTGTGATACTATTGGTATCGTGGACCATGTATCGCGAGGTACCCCGTTATTCCCACACCGAGAAGCAGTTAACTTAAAGGCGCCATATGTAACAATGTGGCCAAAAACGGTTACTACCCCGAGGTCTTTAGGTCTTGTTTTCTCCGCCATTGCAGCTTAGACGTAAATGGCAACCCGTGGTTGCTCGGCAGCGGAGACTATACTGACTGCAACGATTGGTTGACGGCGGTAGGTGGCGCCACATGTCAGAACATGATTTCAAAATATAAATATGATTTGCAGTCTGCAAAAGATCTTTTTTTAATGCAAATATTTTGGCTGTACTGTTGTTGTTGGTGAGTTCAGTATGTGATACGAGTCTCTGTGACATATTAGGAGGATTTTACGGCCAGTTGCTTTAGATTTATTACATAATGCATCTTTAAAAAAAAACACATTCTGTTGCCTATGTTATGTACCACCACCGCAAACTGATAAAAGCATATAGTCCTATCCTTATGGAAACATCGTGCATAGTGCAAAGCATAGTGAGAGAGAGCCAAATCAGCCAGTGGCGTACACACTCGCATACGACAGCAAAGGTAATGATAACTGCAGCAACAACATGAGTCACTGCTGTGCTCAACTTTTGAAAGCAGAGCAAATTCCTTTTGCCTTCAGACAAGTTTTTACACATCGATTTTCCCTAAGGGATATTTTTCTCTTGCAGAGCAGCACTCCTGAGCAAATTGCACCACATGAGTGAGTATCAATGCTTTTGCATGCAACACAAAGAAGGAAGCGGAACGCAGCAAGACAGACGGAAATACTGAATCATTATTATTTTAAAAACACAGGCCTTTTGATGAAGCCTTTAGCTCCTCTGTTTGAGGCGGAGGAGGCGTCAAAACTTGACAGTGTCTCTACAGTGGTGCCCTTCCCCATATGTGCATCTCTGTGTCTCAAAAGTTCAAACAATCGGTGTAAGCGTGGCTTCTTTTTCTTGATTGGTATGGAAACTAAATAATACAAATGAATGCAAATATATGCATGCCTCTGATCGGTGCCTGCTGCTCCGCGGAGTCACGAGAGGGGAGCTTGCATGAAACTAACTCCTCTTGCCAAATCGGCAGCCAGACTTGTTTACCATCAGCTTAGTCATTACTGATTTTTATAGATGATGACTTTATGAGAATGGGGTTTGTTTTCAAAGCAGGAAGAAGTGTGCATCTGACAAAACTCATTGAAACACATGGTCAAGGAGAATAAAAGGAGCTTTTTAAACATTAACAAAAAGAAATGAAATTATCATCACTGTGCTCAATGCCAAGTGGTGAAACATTGGAGAGAAAAAAGATATTAAGATATGACAAAAATCCAACTGCAGCCACATTAGTGATAAATCACAGCAATCATATGAACATTGTAGACTCACCCTGCTGAAAACTTAAAAGTAAAAAAAGGAAGTGCATGAAATGGCGCACTCCGGAAATAGGAACCTGCAGTGAGCACCTAGTGATACTCAATGCTTTCGGTTAAAACTGAGTCACGACGCATTGCATAGATCCTTTTAAAATTGTTCCTCATATTCCTAGATGCTGTAAAATCCAGTGGTATCATAACCAATAACCCAAAAGTGGAAGAGGTGTTTGCAGCCAGTCAAAGTGGATGCTGAAGTTGAGCCTTACTCTTTGAACCCACAGAGTGATTTCATAGCTTTGCCGCTTTGAGGCAACGACAACGTTACATTACAAGGAAGTAAGCAAGGCGTCCCTGCATCAAATGGCATTTCAACAGACAGGAAGAGAAACTACCGACAAACACACACACACACACATGCTGATTTATACACACCCACAAGCCCCTCCACACATTCATAAAAACATGCATTTATCACAAGCCTCTCTGGCGCTTCTGACACACATTATCCTCAAGGACTGGAAGTCATCAAGTCCACCGAGCTTCAAAAACTGGTTGTATGAGGTTTTCATTGTCTTTCGATGATGCCTCTAGCTCTTATAATGTATTGTTTACACACATTTATTGCTATGGATGTACTACAGTATGTACTGCTAATGGTTTTCAGATTGCCAACTCAGTTGAGATCAACTTCAAATATTTATTTTCTTAGTTATGTGGTTGTTTCGGTCTATAAAGTATGATTATTATTATTTTGGCGAGTGTGTCCTTCCGCCTACAGTGGTGTGAGTGTCTTTTTTTGTATCATCTGTTCATCAATATTAAACCAACAGCGATTGGTCCAAAATTCATCATCTCAGGCATAAAACATAGCAACAGTGTGACGATCCAAAACGTGAGCCATATCACAACTGCAACAACAAACACTCCGCCCTCATCCCTATGCTAGACATGACTACTGAATCATGGGAAACCATCATCCCAGAGATTATAGTATTAAAACCCCTCTCCCGCATTTTTAATCCGGTCATATTAAAGATTTGCCCGTGTAAACTGCAAGGTAAGCAGGCCCGATCAAGCAAGCAAGCATGCATGGATGGACAGTCAAAGTCCTCAAACTCTGTCAGCTGATGAGCTTAAGGATCATTGCCAGGAAAGGTCTTCAGCTCAGTCACAAAGATCTGACGGGAGACTTAGTTGTCTGATAGCTTTAGAAAAACTTGACATGATAGAGAGAGGTTTGGTGGAAGAGACAGAATAAATGTGAGGAAGTGACAGAAATAGAGGGAAAAAAATCAGGAAGTATGAAAGAGAGATATATTAATCTGGGTGGTAGGAGGTTCAGAGGGGACTGCAGAGCAAATCCCTGCAGAGGATTACTGTGCATCATTCTGCCGGCTTGCTTGAGAGAGCAGGATTCACTCTGGCTTCCTGCTGGGCTTCATCATTAACGGCAGGAAAACAACCTGTCATGGTGGCAGTCGGTGCTCGGCAAAAACTTAAAGGAGTCAGCCTGATTGTAACAAAAGCACGCTAAGCCATAAACAAGTTCTCATATTATCTATAATTACAGGACGTGAGGTCCTTTTAAGCAATACCCGGTTGCTTATTTTGCAGCAATGCAGGCGGCAGATTTTTGCAAAAAAAAGGAACTTATACTGAGGCTGAACTTCTACAATTCATACTCTAATCTTCAGGATTGGACAGTGAACTCAGAGTCAGACAGAGTCACTGCTAATGACAGTAAAGAGGATGTGAAGAAGATGCGCTTATAGGCCTGCGGCGGCATAAGCTCTAAAGACGGGCGAGTGCAGCATTAGAAGAAACCGCTGACATTCTGCTCACAGCATTTCCTTAACTAGCATCACACCACTAATATTAAGTGGAATAATGGACGGACAGACAGACATACAACAAGGCTGGACCCATTACAACAGATATACAAGTGACATATATTAAAGGTCCCATATGTTACCTTATTTCTCCAAGTTAAACTAGTTCCCTGGTGTCCTAATGAACATGTCTGTGACATGCTTTGGTCAAAATACCATAAGTATGAAGCACCACAGCAGTTCAATCACCCTGCCAAAACAGCCCTGTCCAGAACGCTCTATTTAGTAGTATCTCTTTAAAAAAGAAAAAAAGAAACTTAAGGGACAGGAAATTACATCGGCCACAGAGACCGGGAGCTAACAGCAGTTAGCATTTGGAAAAGTGATAATTTGCAGACCCTAGCAGGCACATTGCTGTATAACATGTATCCACTGGACAGATAAATCCTCTGAGGCTGGAAGTTTGTGTAGAACTCTGTGCTGCACTGTGGAGCCAAGAATAGAACTTTTCGCAGACTTCAGGTTTTCGGATGCCGTTGCCCTCGCCAGCACTCTCGCGTGTTTTATGGACAAAGCGGAGCTCAGCAAGACAACAATACCAGTAATTTAGCACATTGTGAGGTCCCAGTGAGCACAGAGGTCAACATCTCGTGATTTATCTCCTATACTTAGACTGCGGAGGACCACAAAAATATGAGTGAGTCATCTTTTTTCACACTTTGCCGACTGATAGGACCTCCAGAGTCCCAAATATAAGGATTTAAATGATTAAAAAGTTGACTTTGCATAATATTGGACCTTTAAATAAAAAAAAAAACATGAAATCAACAACTTTGCTCCTGCCAACTTGTGGCCGGAGGCTTAAATACAACACAAACCAATGTCAAAAAGAATGCTTCTATATTGATACAGTACTTTGAAGAATCTATACAGTATCACGCCATGAAATATTACAATATTTTGATAAACGAACACCTGCTGGAGGCTAGGACGAGATGTTTTTACAAAGATTTTTGTAAAGATGTTTTTATACTCACCACAGTGATGCACACTGAGGCCGAAGAGTTGGAGTTGGACCGGCTGTGATATACACCATGGTTCCCGTACTGTCGTCTGATCTCTGCAGACGAGTGCCTGGGACAAAAACAACATAAACAGAATCATGAGGTTGTGTAGAAGGCAGTTACAAATCAAAGATAAACATGATATAACAAAAGGCATTTGTGTATAATATTCTTATAGAAATTGTGACAACAATTTCACCATTTAATCTTACATGCATTAACATAAATTGGTCACTCACAATGACTTCATTCAAACTTTGTTCATTCTCTCTACAGACGTACATCTCTGTTGGCTGTTTAAAGGAACAGCCACTGGAATGAATACATTATCATGATTTGAGGACCAGGCTGTGCAAAAAATCAACAATATAATTTAATCTCTATATACCACAGACTTTGTTGTTGACTCCTGCCATCAAACATGGCACCATTACTACTTTTGTCTAAGCAACACCACAATAACAAGCCAGTTTTATTGTATAGATAGAATCATGTACTTAATGGGTGTGATAGGTGTGTCATTTTTTTGCTTGTTTTATGCATGCGTCAGAGTCAGAAAGAGAATATACTGTATTCATTTGAAACACTGCCACTCAGTGAGTTTAAGGGCAAAGACTTCAGTCTTCAGCAAATAGGTCACATCTCCGACTGCTTTCTCTGTGGTCAATCTCATGGGTTCATTATTTCCCCAAGGTCATTGTCGCAACAGCCTTGTTACTAATTACCACCACAAAGCCATAAACACCAATGCAGTGGAGGAATGCAGCATGTCAAACCCACAGAGGCTGCAGAGTCATGAGGCATGTTAAATGTTTCAGATATCTCCATGCAACCAAATATTATATATATATATATATATATATATGTCCATAATAGAGCTGAAAACCACTTGACCGTTAGAAATGGTGATGATATTTTCAAGTGTTAATATTATCAGTTATATTTCAGATGTTTACAATTATCAATATAATGTTTATTAAAATGTTTACAGTGTAGAAAAATGTGTATTTTCTGGTTGCACAAATTTTACATAAAAAATATATATTTAAATTTCAGTCTTAAGTTTTTGCATTGACTTTTAATGTTGACATAATGTTATGTTCCTGACAATCATCAACAACTGACATTGTATTGCTGCCAAACTTTATATTTTATAGTAAATATGCAGATTTCGGCCAATAATGCATCATTTAAATTTCACTAAAATCTGCATTGGCACCCAAACAATAAAGCTGTCCTTTCCCTCCTGTACTGTACACAATAGCAGCATGCCAGGCAAGGGTAAGGGAAGAAGAACATTTTTACATACTTGCAGAGCAAAGTCCAGTGCAGTGCTATTTAATTTACTCTCAGCTCAATATCAGAAAAGACACGCCACAGAAGATTTAAAAGGTAAAATAAAACAACTCATGGATGAGCAGTGGTAAACAAAAACCAATCTCAATCAGAAGAAGCCAAAGTCACAATTGTGACTTTCACAATTCACCATTGCTGCCTCGTGCGTGTCCATTTTTAACCAGGGATTAAACCTTTTTTGACCAGCGGGAACAGGGTTTAAATTATGGCAAAATAAAGAAACTGATGAGGTGAATAAAGAGGCAGACAATAATGCAACACAATGGATGCCAACACCTAACAACAACAACACAACTTAAGTCTCCATGCCGACTTCCTACACTATGTGTAAAGGACTGTGTGAAGTTACTCAACTTGCAGGACTTTACAAAACAAAAGTATCAAATGCTTTTACTCTTTTAGCAAGTTCCATTTTCAAATAAGAATACTGTCTGGGATTTATGTAATTTTGTATATCTGCTACTTTAATTGCCAGAAACAAGCTCCCTTCCTTCTTTACAAGACTATTCTTTCCAAGAAAACAAACAAAAAGGACATTTTTTTCCCAGGGGCAAATTGTCTGGCGGGTGTATTAAGATTCCACCCAAGGCAATTAAAACCCTGTAAAACCTCCTCATAACTCCACTTCTAAAGAGACATGAACCATCTGAGCTCATAACCACGCTGTGGTCAATATGCTCCCTCCCCTCTTCGACATACTGTATCGAAGACAAAGCTTGTGCATTGTAAATACAGAATCATTTACATATACACACACACACGTCGTCACAAGCACGCACACGTGGGATCACGTTCTTGCACGAACTGACACACATTCAGAGCCAGTGTGTATAAAAAGATTGGGCAGGACAAAAAAAACCAAAAAAAAACGCAGGAGTCAGCTCTTGCCAGCAGAAGCGAGCAGGCATTATTTGACCACGAGTAGACAAACAGCTTGTCACAGCAGACAGCATCTGTCCTTCTCCTTTGTGGCATAAACCCAGAGCTGCTCTGGTCAGGAAGACAAAATGCAGCCATTTGAATGTTGGTCATTTGGGGCAAAATAATACCAAAAGCAGCTTGTGCCATTAGCCGTTTTTTCTTACTGAAACCACCAAGACATACGGACTGAAAAATGAATGACTTCTTGAGATGAATCGACAAAAAGACACACGTTTGCATGTCAACACTAACAACAAGGGCCATACGCAATGGTTTTAATGAAGTTCACCACCTTTTAACGGAGACCGACACTGCTCTTAAAAAATAAAAACCACCATTATTGAAGTTGACATATTTGATCCTGAAAGCAATGTCTGAGGTTTTGGAGCCACATCTTTCAGGACGTTGGGCTTCCTTCGGGTCTGAGATCCGTGAAAAAACGAAAAAAATTCCCAACACGTTATTCAACACAGCTGAACAAAGCCACGTCAGCAAATCAGCTGATGCTGCAACCCCATTGAGCAACACAGAAATCTCTTAAATGGGCAGTGTAAAGAATAAGTCCTTGCTGAGGATCATTATTCATCATTACTCCCTATGCAATGAATGGACGCTCGAAAGATTTTTTCAGTTCAGTGGAGAGGGAACTTGGCATGCAACCAGAGGGTTGCCAGTTCAAATCCAATCAAGGGCTGAAGCAAAGTGCCCAACCCACATTACTCCCCATTGATTAATTAATTGGACACTCACACAACATTTTACCCCCAGGCATGGGGGACCACACATCCAGTGTAATCCAAGTGATTGTGCCAAGCCCTGATAAATATAAAAAAAAATGACACTCATTATATCATATTTGTATGATTTGGTGTCCTACAAAGTCATGAAACAGTATTGTAACTAAAATAGACTGATCTATGTTAGATGAATCAATACCCATGTTACCACAGTGAGCGTGGTTCCTGTTCTCTGATTTCCTATGTGACCCGATATCACAAAGGAACCTCATTTCTCATGTTAAGTTATAACCTATACATCACTATACAGCATGCTTCTAGGTCTTAAGATCAGGCGAAACAACTGAACAATCTTGTATTCAGTGACAATAAATTACCAGTTCCTTTTGTCTTTTATTCCCATGATGAGATATATAATCATGACTATGTAATCAGCTCTGATGAGGACGGCACACTGGCACAGCTGTTCCCGGGGAGTCGAGGCGGAGCCAGAATTACAAATGACAGGTATGAAACAGGAGGCTGATGACAGATTAGGTACACTGTGTTAAAACACTTCAAGACAAAGCACATTTTTTCCTCCGCCATCGCCCTGCTGTTTGCCAGAAACTGAGCCGAGTATATCAGTACGCACACCAGTTACCCAAGTGCATTAGCAGGTCATGTCATCAAACCGATCAGCCTATACACTATTACACTATGATAATTAGCTGATACAAAAATGTATTTAAAGAGAGAAAGGACAGAAAAGCTTGCACAGAAAAATGACACCACACCTGTTTATATTGATCCTTTCCCTATATGGCTTGATTGCATTCTTTTATTCTCTTGTCCACTGGTATGCTGCTTTTGTGGAAAGACTGTGAAGCAATACAACATTGAGGTGAGGAACAACATTTTTTCAGTATTCAAAATATCTACACACTGTCATTATTTAGGGGTGGGAATCGCAGGGTACCTCACGATACGATCCACTATACATGGTCCGCTATACCAATAATATCACGACACATCGATTCTGTGAAAACATCAAATCTGGCCAATTATCCTTTAAGGCTTTAATCAGAACAAAATAACCTTAATTAAAGAAAGGCTTTGTAGCCAACTCCATTCTTTTAATTAGGGGTGGGGGAATATATTTATTTGAAAGTTTCTATTTTGAAAAACCACACAAAAGACCAGTTTGTTTTATTTGTGTACAGTTTATTTTTGCAACTTCTGGGAGAAAAAGGCAGCTAGTCTAAGCTTTTATTTATGCAAGTTATTTTTTGTACAGTAAGTAAGTTTTTATTTGTTTTGAATAAATAAATGTTAACTTTTGTCTTAATTTTGCCTTTGTGTGATCACATTATAACATTATCTTATACGAACTGTATTGTTTTGATGCCATAATTTGCCTTAACACACTATGCATTGTATCAATTTTTGAATCGAGAATCGTATGAATTGAATCGGCTGAATCGAGACCCTAACAATCGGAATCAAATCGAATCGTGAGCCACCCAAAGATTCACATCCCTAATTTTAATATCCTTGAGCTGTCAAATATGACTAATAGTGCAGTAATGTCTGTTAGAGCTACTTCAAAACTACTGCGAGTCATTTGATGTGAATGAATGCTTGAATGCTTGATGCCGTCAACCGTATTTTCTAGTTTCTGCGCTCCATATAATAAAGAAATCATTAAAACTGTATCTTTATGGTTTGTAGACAAAACAAGACACCTGAGAACTTCGTCATTTTTAGATTTGGGAAACACTGACCAAGCAAGTAGTCGATTAATAGAGAAAATATTTGTTAGTTGCAGCCCTAATCCAGTATCCGGCATTGTAATTATATTAGAGGGGATATCGTCTTTGACTGAGCAACTTCACAAAAGCCACACATAGTTTCTCCAGACTCGCACCAAAGTTCAGCAACCATAACCTCCTATAGAAAGAGTCTGGCCCCTTTATATTATGTCACACTTTCTATAGCAGGCCTGCACTTGCTGTGTGTGCATACAGTGTGTTCCTGTCAGCATTTCTGGAATCATTAGCCAAGCACAACCTCACAGTGAGTGTGGCTCCAAAACTACACTCTCACTGCTTTAGCAGCAGTTACACAAATCTTCAATCTACATGTGCGCCATAAGGCACTTGAGACTCTCATCAGGCATGCTGTTCATCTAGTCAGGCTACAATTACCGCTGTCATCATCATCATCATTATTATCAAGTCTATCCACTAGATAGAGGTGGGCGGCTCCTTTGGCTTGTACGATATAGGCCCATTGTCCCTCATAGTAAGTTTTGTCTCCAAAGAGGAAACACGGAAAAACAGAGTGCGAGTGGTGTGGTGTACATGACAGGAGGAGACCAAAAGGGGGGGGGGGGGACATCCCTGTGTGTCCCTCTCATACTATCATATGTCTCCAGACTTAATGGGTCTTACCACTATCAGTACCATCACAGCTCGGCTTCCTGTCAGGAGCAGGCACGCACACAAACACAGCAGTCATTTAGCGGCTCCAAGCAAGAACAAGTGACCAAAGGAAACACCTACTTAACCACACGGTGAATCATTTACATATACATATATATATATATATATAGATTAAAAGAAGATGCTTGTCTACTTCACACCCTGTCAGCCCCATAAATCATTGGCCCACCAACAGCCATGAGGCTTTAACAGATGTCATGGGCCCAGAGGAAATCAGATGCAACTAAATCCGGATGCCCCCTATCACTTAAGACCACTGAGCAACAGAGGCGCCCGCACACACCACCCACAGCTGTCCTCACACCTGTTAGCATATGCTCAAAAGACACAGCAGCTTCAGGGATGCAATATTGGTCAAACACACTGAACACATGAAGAAATGCACACTTCCTGATTTTAAAACGGACAGAAGTTAAAAAAAAAAAAAAAAAAAGTGAAGTGAAACCAGAGCCGCTCCATGTCCACATGTGTGCAGGATTTCCTTCACACACCAGCCTGATAAGAAAGGAACTGCACGAGAAACACATCAGATTTTCTTCTTTTTTTGACTGCGAACATCTCCACAAATATCGATCTATTGATTGCTATTATAGCGGTATTCGCGAACTCAGGAAAACCATGAATATTTCCACGTGAGTGACTTGAAAGTCCCGTCTAACTCACCAGTGTACAGTGCTTGTGATCTATCTCTTAATATGGGGAGCTGCAGCTTTCTGACTTATTATTCATTCATTCATTCATCATCTATGAAAAGAAGTATCCTACAGTATCTGTGACCACCTTGAGTGCAGACTGAAGGCTGCACCTGTTTAAGAAACTTTAATAACTGATATTAAAACACAAATCACAATTATTTTGGTCAGGATCATCACAAAATATGACGTAAAATAATATCGTCCCAGGCCTATTATGTGACAATGAACTGCTTCAATCCTGAACACATGCGTTCCACCTTATGACTGGTGTTCCTCTTTGTACTTGCGGTCTGTTTGTTTAGCTTTAGTTGCCATGGTTTTCTTGGCTGTTCCATGACTTGGCATGATTTATGTTACACTATCCTCACATATCCATACATTTCACAACACCTGACTTTTTTTCGAGTAAAAAAATAAAACTAGAATGAATTTCCTGCAGAGTGTGCTTGCTTGGGTGCATTTCACTAATGCGAGCAGCTAGTGGAATAGGGTGTTGATGCTTCAGCTGAGAATTTCATCAATACTTCATTCTTCAGATCTTGTGCTCCCTCATATTGGAGTCCCGAGTTCATGTACAAAGTTTGGTTTCGATACGTGAAAGTGTTCCTGATATATGACCTATATATATATATAGGTCATATATCATAGGTATATATAGGATATATGAACTCCCTGTTTGGCAGCTACGCCACCGATTCGTCTGGCTGTGACGGGCAAATGCTTCCGAAAATCAAAAATCCTTCTTGTAACTTTTGTGAGGCTTGGTCCATTTGGAGATATCTCAAAAGGTCTAGGAGCAGGAGCTGACCAAAAATCTGGCTGACAGGAATAAGAAAACTTAGAAACTTAGAGGGACAATAGTGTGCTGCCTTTCAGCAAACACACTAAACTGAAGCATTTTGAAATGTGTGTGGACTGCCTCCTCTTCTGTTCCAAGGCTGAGCCATTTGTAACAGTTACCATTGCACAAACACTTGAGATCACATGTTATCTCTTTGAAATCGCAGCCCAAAAGTTAGCCTGGGGAGTTTAAGAAGCGGTTGCACGGAATCACATCATCAGTGACTCCAGCCAGGGAGTTACATCAGCAGCACGTCATCCCTGCTGCTGACCCTCTCCTGTCACTTTCCCCACTGTCCACCAAAGCATTATTCGTTCAAAAAAAAAAAAAAAAAAAAATCACACACATTATTACCTGATCTGACCCGAAATGACACCACTGATAAAAACAAAACACTAAATCAATTTAAAAGTGTACTTCCAGTTCATGGGACTGTCCTGTATCATCACTAAACGGCTGAGCAGACTATGAAAGTGCTATGTGCTACAGTACAGCATCGTCTGCTGGCTCATCATTGGATTCAGGCTGTGACCCAAGGTCACAGCCTGAACTCAGCTCAGCTCAGCAACTAATCATTTACCTCTGTTGCCCTTTAGAGACAAATGCACCTTCACCTTCACAGTGTGGTGATTTATCAATAGATATAGGGATGAACGGTTTTAAATACCTATCTAATTGTGATTATTTCGACAGGGATTGCGATTGCGACGTGATTCGCGATATTATTTTCATTTGAAAAACATATTGAAATGATAATTTCACACCCAAGTTGGTGCCTAAAAAATACGGTGCCTCTTATGATAGATAGATAGATAGATTGATTGCTTTATGGAGGCTGCCATGCTTCACGTCCATGTTTCACATGTTTCAGCAGCTCCAAAGAATGTGAGCAATCTGTCATCTCACCATCATGCGTAATTCTTACACAGTGGACCTTGTAAAAAAGTACAAACATGGCAAATAACATAATACATAGTCCACACCCCGTAAGATTGGACTGCACTGGAAACACAGCACAACAATCACCCTCTCTGCTCTCACACACTCACACAGAGTGAATGAACCCTGGTGCACACTTAGACTGCTGTAAAATCACACAACAACACAAATTGTGCAACAACAAGGCACAACCCTGTTTGACCCTGCAAAGAGCAGCCCTCTACATGCTGCATGTGTCTCTGACTGACTGTGTTGCTGGATAATACAAAAATCAGTGTATTTGTTTTAATGAGTCGCTCTATAGAGGAGGCATGGCACACAATGGACTTCCTCCACACCTGGACAAAAGCCGCAGCAGGAACTATGACCACATCCCTCCTCTATGATGCTGACTGGTCAGACTTTACACACATCACAGGAAAGAATCATATTAGCAACACTAGATATAGAATCAGCATCCTCCTCATCCTCATAAGGAGGAAATGACACAGTATGAGAAATAATGAGCCTACAGGGGGAATAAACTAATATTCATGAGCCATCACATGACTGTGGAGCTACTGTGACAAGTTCTGTAAAAAGGGAAAAGTTGGCTAACTTGTCGTCTTCTCCTTCTCAGAGTGAAATAACTTAACCTGCAGCATTAACATTCACAACATGTGGCTGCCTGCTCCACTGTGGAATCCCCTCCAACTGTCAGGACAGAGCTCCTCCGTGCTCCGGAGAGAGGAGGAACCAAAGAGTTCAACTCCTCCACTCCTCAAACTTAAACATGACGCCCTGACAAACACCACACTAGACTTTAAAAAACAAAAAAATGTTGTCGTCTCTCTTACCTGTTGAGTTTCAGGGCGAACGCTCGTCGCTCTGCGCTGCCCAGAGAAGCCATATGTTAGCCCGCCGGAGCTCCAGCTCCAGCTCCAGCTCCAGCCGCTTCTTCTTCTTCTTCTTCCTCCTCTGCGCTGCCGCCGAACCTCGCTGCTGTCACGGACTCGCCGCCTCTTGCTGCTCGCTACAGCTCCACTGTCATGTCCACACTCATCTCTGCTGTGGCGGCGGCGGCGGCGGCGGCGGCAGGTTCGCTGGGTGTACACTTCCGCATCTGACTTCAACTGTGTCGTAAAGACAGAGAGAGAGAGAGAGAGACACACAGAGCGAGGGAGGGACGGGGGTAACACGGGTTTAGACGGGACACGTGCGCTCCCCCGCTAGCTAAACAAGCTTATGTGTTTTTAAGCTTTTTGTCTTGTTGGAACATTTGTTAAACGGATTAAAACAATTCATTTTATGAAAGCAAAAAAAAAAAAAAAGTTTATAATGTCAATAATGAAATTTAAAAGGTGCATTATGTAATAAATCTAAAGCAACTGGGCGTAAAATCCTCCTAATGTGTCACAGAGTCTCAGGAATAATGTTCATATAGCAAACTGAACTCACCAACAACAACAGTACAGCCAAAATATTCGCATTGAAAAAGATCTTTTGCAGACTGCAAATCATGTTCATATTTTGAAATCATGTTTTGGCATGTGGCGCCACCTACCGCCGTCTACCAATCATTGCAGTCAGTAGAGTCTCAGCTGCCGAGCAAACACGGGTTGCCAGTTACGTCTGAGCTACAATGGCGGAGAAAAAGCGAAACCTAAAAGACCTCGGTATTTTGAAATTGAGTGTAGTAACCGTTTTTGTCCACATTACATTTGGCGCCTTTAAAGGTGGAGTCTCCAACTTTATTATAACACGATTTACAACAGAGCTTAGAATCCTGTAGTCCAGAAATTGCACACAAACATGATGATGATTATTGTTATTATCATATAGTTGCATATATCATATCATGTTCATCACATCACTCTGCAGACAAATAAACAAACTACTACAAAGACTGTAGTTCTGTTACTATCATTATTGTTATTATTACTAGTGGTGGTGGTAGCAGTGGTAGTAATATTTGTTCTTTTTTAATGTTGAATTGTTTTCATAAACCCTGCACATCATCTTTTAATCATCATCTGTGCTGAATACTCCGTTTATTAGCAATTATCCGGTTCATTAGAAGTTTGCTTCATCAACTCATTCATTTTCTTTTTATTTGTGAGCGCCAAAGAGAAACCAAAACCAGTTTAAGGTGAATGCAAATGAAAAGAATCAAAGTGGCCTATGAGGGGAATAGGATCGGTTCTCTCTAAAGATGGTATTTCATCCATAGAGACACGATTAAGTCATGTGATCATGAAGGTGTGTTTACATAACATAGACTGGACACATGTGGAGACAACTAACAAGTTCACTCTGCAGAACAAGAAATCACAACTTATACTTTTCACAACATTTTGATGCATGCTCTGTCAAAAACCCCTGCCTCCTAATAGACAATCCATTTTTAAATGTATAGTGTGTATTATGTTGTATACATTTAATTGCAAAGTGCTATATTATTTTCTAACCCTGAAGCGATTTTTTTTTTTTAACTGTAGGTTAATATTTCCCCCTATAGGAAAGGTTATTTCTGTTAATTTTTACACAATAAGTCCTCATTTTGAACGTCACCTCATTTGTCCGAATTTATGTTGGTGTAAGAATATACATATGTGGCTATTTGAGTTACAGTCATGTTTGCTCATGAAGTGAACAGGGCACGGCATTCATAAATTGGTTTCTGTCGCCATCCTGTGGTGAGTTTTTGTAACCACACCCAAGTTCCGTCTGATAAACTCGGAGGACAAATAAAACCTGTTAATGTTCAATGTATTGTTTTAAAATGTTCTATTTATTCGTCATTAACTCTGTGGCTAACGTTAAACTTATCTTTCATCCGTTTTTCTTTCTGCATAACTAACCGGGATTTACTCGCGAGGTGAAAGCGGAACCATCGTCGCTGCGTCAGGTTTTCAGCCGAGTTTGGGCAGTGTAGCACGTTGTCAGTCACAGCGGAAATCCACAGCAGTGCATGAGTGTTCGGGACAATATTGTCGGCGATAATAACTTAATCAGGTATTTATTTTTAGTCTCTTTAAAACAAAGGACGTCTGTTTGTTGTGGTGTCGAGGAGCAGGTTTTAGAGGTAAATTCCACGTTCGCTGTTTAATTCTCTTCATCTCTGTTTACTCACTGAGCATTATTACTGTGTTGTTAATGCTGTTCTTCTATGTTATCTTTATTTGTCAAGGGATTTATGACGACATGTACTGACCGGCCTGAAAAATGGGACTTTATTTTTTATTCTGTATTCTGTATTTATTACAACAAACACACAGTGCGTGTATTATGCACTGTATGTTTGTATTAAACCACCACTCAATGTAAGGTTTATGCCACAACTACCCTAATTTAACAACTTTGGTAATTATCAAACTCATTTCTGTAATGGTTAATACACCAGTATCTAGAAGCTGTTTAACTGAAATTATATTTATAATGATATTAAGATGTCAAGTTATTTAATTACCTGAAAAACTAGTTTTACTGGTTGAATATTATGCTCGATTAATTTCTGACTTCTCAGAGAAGCCCAGTGATACTTAACACACACTTACAGTATTGGATGACTAGAGGATAGTACAATGATACAGGAAATACGGCATAAAAAAATGTACAAATTAAGAAAAAATCATCCTGTAAATTAAAAATATGAATAAGAACAGATAACAAACAACCAAAAAAGCCCAAAACAATGTCCATTAATCCTTCATACAGAAATTAAACGTTTTTTCACTCTACACACACTAAAAAAAGGTCTAAAAGCTTTAATTTATTATCATATGTTGCTTATTTTGATATTTTCATCTTACTTGTTTTTATTGCTTGTTTTTTTTATTGTTACACTGTGCACTTTGAGATCATTCTGAGATGTAAAGTACCATATAAATAAAAATGTATTATTATTATCTTCAAGCTCATGTAGAAATGCCATTGGGAGAAACCTTTGTTATCCTACATTTACTTCTCTTAATGGATCTTTATAATGTGTCTGATATGATTCTGATGTGATCCATATTGTGCCCCTGTAGGAAAACTGCACTTCTGTAATGGATGGCATGGTGATGGATGACGACGATGACTGCCCAGAACTGGTGTCCATTGATGCCCAGCCCGGTCCCACTGCAGAGCAGATACCTGTCACCATCATTACAGGCTACCTTGGTGAGACACTATCTGTGTCCTTCATCATATATAGATTATCGACTGGATTATAACCTAAAAGGTTATTAGTAAATTGTCCCCACAACAAACAAAAGCTAAACAAAACAGCAGTTGGTCACTCTTTTTAAGGGAAAGGTCCACACATCTGGAATAAAAAGAGCTCATTATAACATTTTTAACTCTACATCAAGGGTTTATGTAAATCATAGAGACTCTGAATTGACAACGATGCACTTGCAACCTGTCTAAATTATAGCCTGCCTACAGTATCTAGCTTGTATTGGTTCCAGCTGCCTCATGACACTTAATGGGATAAGTAGTGAACATATTCTGAAACAAAGGCAAACTGTAAACACTGAGATCTTGATGTAATTATTTAAGAAACCCTTTCTTCTTATTCTGTTACTGTTCTTATTAATAGTTTTTGTCATATCCATTGTTTGTAGTCATCGATGCTGTGATTATTTTTGCTTTATTGACGACGTTTGCTGACGTGCGTTTTTGTTGGTCTCTCCACTTGTTTCAGAGTTCCGGATTGTTTGTTGATGTGTCTGATTCTTATTATTATGTTCCCAGACCAGTGTGTAATCGGCGCTACCCCTCGTCTGTCAGATATTCCTCATAAAACCAGTGTTTTCTCTTTTTCTTTGTAGGTGCTGGAAAGACGACTCTCCTGAACTACATTCTGACAGAACAGCACAACAAACGGATTGCTGTCATTCTCAACGAATTTGGAGAGGGTAAACTCAATGTGTGCTTTGGAGACCTTTAAACAAACATGTACAACTTTAGTAAAAACATATGCTACTCTCAAAACCACGTGTTGCTGTGCTCACTGTGGTGTTTCCAATTATTACCACTTGAGGGCAGCAGAGTACTCTGAACAATTTGCCAGTGTTTCTCATCTTTTATCACAGTTTATAAAGTAGTGTGCATTATGCTTACATTAAGCTCAATGTTTTTGTTTGCATATGTCTCTTTTCCTAAAGTGTAGCTTTATTTATTCTGCTGTTTTTGTCAGTTTTCATTGAACTACTTTTAAAATTAGCTGTTGACGTTTGTGATTGTCCTGTGAATTTGTGTCAGTATTTCTTGACAGCAATACAAAATATGTGGTAGAAGACTGCTCGATCTCTTTCACTGACTTGAATTCTGCTGCAGGCAGCGCCCTGGAGAAGTCTCTCGCAGTGAGCCAGGCAGGAGAGCTGTATGAGGAGTGGCTGGAGCTGAGAAACGGCTGCCTCTGCTGCTCTGTCAAGTATGAGCATTTACTGTCTCCTATTGTTACAAGAATCCGAGGATGCTTTTAAGTTGTTGCTTAACAGTTTTCCCAGACACACGACACATTCTTGCTTTGTGTTACTTTTTGTTTCATGTCACATCAGAGAGCTAAAGTTGATGCTTTATTAATGAGATCCGTATTTTCCGTTTTTAATCATTAGTCTCTGTTTCTCAACTTTTCAGAGACAATGGTCTTAAAGCCATTGAGAACTTGATGGAGAAGAAAGGAAAGTTTGACTACATCCTGTTAGAAACTACAGGACTTGCTGATCCAGGTACACAATTGCAAGTTAAAGGGAGATTTTGCGATAAACCGTGTCACAAATTCACCAGCTCATGAGCCTGGGAAAATCTTCCTTTTAAATCTGAATTATGTTTTGACAGCAGAGGTACAAAACACCTACAAGGTACAAATTCTTACTGCCAAAAAAACAAACCAGGATTAAAACCACATTGACTCTGAAAGACAGCATTAAAAATAAGACAGAATAAAGATTTTCACATCCTTGCATCACAATGTCCCAGAGCTGTTTGATCACTAATGGTCACACGTCAGCATTAAAGGCTGGTGGTGGGATGATCCATTCAGACATTTCGCTGCAAACAAATCACTGCATTTTTTATGCATGTTTTTTTAAACTGTAGTACGTAATTTAAAAAAAGTACAATTCAAACCATTGTAAAATTAGTCACCCAGCTAAATTCCTTTGCAACACACAGGAAGGGATTCATTTTATCTCAAAGCCAGATGGACACAACAGCAGCATTGTGCTAATAAAGCAAGATGACTGCTTCTACCTTTATTACGACATAAATTAAGATTTTTCCTACATAAGGTGTTAATACATGCTTAATGTTTACTAATTAGGGGCTAGTATGCTACTTATATGCATGTTTGTAAGCACATTGTTAATGGTGACTATGTGTTCCCTAATCGAAAGTGTTACCATACTTTTGATCCCGCCCCCGCACTGCTGTTATACACACACACACAGACACTCTTCTGATAGTATTACTTGACAGAGCCTGTTTTCATTTGAAGAACGTATCATATGCTGCATTGTAAAGAAAGAAAGAAAGACCAGAGGCAGAACATCGACAACAAGAATCACCAAAGGTTACGCATTGTAACTTTAACAGATAAATAAAAACATTTTGCACATGTATTTGGCAGCCCAAAAACAAATGTGAGAATCATCTGTGTGTCCTGCATCAGTGTTGTGGGAGTGCCTGATTATCTGGATGACTAAGAACCTTCAAAGAAAAATCAATTCTGGATTTTATGATCACTAAATTATAGACTGTCCTTGGCTATTGTTTGTTTTCTTACTCAGAACAATAAGCACAATTTAAAAAAAATGACATATGGGTCAGTTAATGCTTTCAATATGGTATATGTTTTAATAAAAAAAACCCTGCAGATATCTTCGCTAAAGAAAGGACCAAACTTAGGAGCATCGGATGAGCCCATTATCATAATCGCAGCCAAAAATACGAGCTCTCCATTCAGCTCAGGTTTAAAATCAGGAAATCAATACGAGGCTATTAGAAGTTGAGGGCTGTAGCGATCAAGGTGTGCCGCTAAATGACAGCTGTCTGGATGTAGCACCAAGGGCAGACGCACATGACTCTGAGGCTGTCCTCGCATCTCTGCCACGTCATTGGCTGAGACAGGCTTGTTATCAACCAGGACAGGTCCGTCATTGGCTCTGGCAGCGCTGTCAATCACATAGGCTCCCCCCGGGGGCTATTCTCAGTCCCATCCGTCTAGGAAGAGGTCGGACGGGTTTACTTAAAACGTGCCACTCAAAAATGGTGTTTTCATTAAGCAGCCATCAAATATTTACAGTGCTTTCTTTTTCTCGCTTTGCAGCCCCAACAAAATGGCATTTTGTGAACAAGCTGTGGCTTGCATCGGAACACAGGGTCTTGTAATAACCGTGTGCACTGGCAAAATGGAAACAAAGAAAATGTACCAGCAGGAGATAAACAATTGAAAGCTTCTGATATTGGTTCAATCTGCTCCACAGATCCCAGCCAAAGAAAAGAAAAAGTCATGCAGGGTTTCTGAAAGTACTGAAGTGCTGACAAAAGTACATACGATTTTAATTTCAAAGAATATTAAAAACAACTGTGGTAATCATGTAATCATGCAATATTCTCTGGTTCAAGGTTTTTTCAAATGTTTGGATTTTCTGGTGTTTTCAGTTATAAAATTTGGCAGTCTTTTAACTATTTCTTTTTTAAATGTTATGGACTTAAACATTAATGGATCAGTTGAAAAAATAATCTGCAATCCAATCAGTTGCAGTGGCTGTTTTCATGTTTCTGTACATCTGTCATTTACATCAATCCTAACCATTCATATCATCCGTTAGGAGCCGTGGCCTCCATGTTCTGGGTCGACGCAGAGCTCGGCAGTGACATCTATTTGGACGGTAGGATGCTTGTAATGACACACACGTCTCTGATGCAGTGCCCGTTTGTCCGTCTGCTGCGTTTAAATAGGGGTTTCTCGGATATCGCTGCTCTGTTTCATGTAACTTAAAAATGAACTAGACATTCGCTGCTTTTCAGACATGCAACAAACTCCAGAGATTGTGTGTGTGTGAAAACGAAATATCTCCCGCCAGTTTCCTAGTTTAATATTAAGTTAATATCCCAGTGACCTCATGTGAGACCCCTGCAGGAGCAACTCCGGAGAATCCACAGAGAGCAAACGGACACCTGTTCTACCTGAATCTTCAATTCAGGTGTCACCCAAACCTGTCTCACCCAAACAATGTCCTGCTGTGCTCCTCCAATGTTCAGACCCCAATTTTCTGGGCATCACCTGAAGTTCATGTCTGATAAAAAAAAAAGTTTGTATACAGTCAGTGTTGCTATTTCAAGTTCTAAGACAGAATAATTGTGGTGGTTTCTCAACTCAGAGGCTTTAACTCTTTCCATAAACCTGATAAACACAAGTGTAATAGTCTATATCTGCCGTAGATCCAGTGGAAACCACATTTGAACGTCAGTTCCAGGACAATTAATAAGACACATTTTTGTAACCTGACCACTCTTGACTCATAGGGAGGACTCACATTTATTTATGTGAGTGTTTGCATGAACAGCATCTTTCTCCTCACACCAAACACTCAGCTTTTCTCTGTGTTGTGACAGACTCTTGGACCAAATGTGTACTTCAAATAGCTGAGACATTTGTACGTATACAGGGTGTCCGCACATTCCTTAAAAAGTCTTGAATTTTTTCTTTTTCTCACGGGACTTTGAGGGGGAGATGTAGAGAGGTGGAACATACAGTTAAACTGCACTTGTACATACAACTATTGAACCAAAAAGCATAAAAGAGTATCACTTTATGTTCAATAAACAGACAAAAAGTAAACTTGAATGAGTCTCATTGAATGACACACATGCTAAGCTTGGGTTGTAATACAGCGGGATCCCCCAACTATCCCCCCCTGCTATATTTATAGTGTTTTTCGGTCTTAAATTTCATTCAAGGTTGCATTAAAGAGGTCTTAAAAATTTGACTTGGATACCCTGGTATATGCCGGACAAAACTAAATAGTGTGCATCAGTTGTGATACTACATTTATGGATCCCCAGTAACTTCATATCCTTCATCCTATAGGCATCGTCACCGTCATCGATGCCAAGTATGGACCACAGGTACGTGATGAGTGGCTTTTCTTTTATGACATTTTATTTAATGTCGATTGCTGAAATAATATGTCAGATTTAATCAGTTTAAAGTGTTTAAAGTCATCTGTGGAACATTATCAGGATTACACTCCTCATTGTCTGTGCTCTTTCAGTGATTTGTAAATGAGAAACAGCATTACAATCAAACTTGTTGCAACTTCAATGACATTGTTGTGCAACTCCGGCATTAAAAAGCAAATGTTTATGACTTTAAAGCTAGTTTTAAGTTTGTGAGAGTGTCTGTTTCGCCGCCAGCAAGTCGCACCCTGGCCCTACCCGTGGTATTTAAAAAGAACCCGGGATAAGTGACACCTAGATAATGGGCTCAATGCCCAGTGAGGTGACACATTTCGTCGCCTACTACGTCGTCCTTGGAGCAGAGAGAGAGAGACAAGATGGCAACGTTCCCTGACTGAAAGAATGAGAGGATACGTCATTGTGCAGGAGTGACGGATATGAGGGATGTGAACTTTGTAATTGGACTGTCACATCCACTCACCTTCCTCTCTGTTAATCCGTCTCGTGAAATATCCATCTGTCTGAGGTGGGGTTTTAAAGGTACCAGAGTCTTTGGCCTCGCAGCCTCTGAACGGCCTTTGTTTCTCGACACACTTTTTTTTTTAATCGAATATATTTAGCTGTGGTGATTCAGGCAGTGACAGGTTGATGTCAGATTGACACCCATGGGGTCACGATCCAGATTAACATCTCCTGCTTTTTCTTTTATTAGATATTAAACTGTTTTTTGGACAATGCTGCGTCCCCAGTGACAGTGGGGGGATGCACGGGATAATCTCCTGGGATTTCACGCGTTGAGAAATCCAGGCATTTTAATTTGCGTCACTTTATCTGTCGTGTTTAAGTGTGGCGCCTGCTCTCTGATATTGAACTCTTTACATGAGTGTATTTATTAAAGTTTGAATTCTCTGTGGTCAGTGTGAGCAACGTTGAACTTTGAAGTATTTTGTTATTAGAGCTGCACCTCACGATTATTTTCGTAATCGATAAATCTGTCGATTATTTTCTCGATTAATCCAGTAATCTTTAGGTCAGAAAATGTTAAAAAAAAAAAAGTCTTGTTTTTGTCCATAAACCAAAGTGATTCAGTTGTAAAGATTTTCTTTGTTATGTGTAGCAAAGAAATCAGAAAATATTTGATATATATGTGTATATATGTATATATATATATTTACATATTAGCTCTATTTGTTATTTACATTATATATATTTATATATGTATGTGTATGTTTATATATATTTATATGTCTATATATATATATATATAATTACATTTTGTTGGTGCATGTGTGTCCACTCTCTCCTCTCTGTAGCAACTCACAGAGGAAAAAGCAGACGGACTCATGAATGAAGCAGTCAGGTATGTTTTTAAACTATCTAACGAGCTTTGGAGGTAACTTTGGACTTGAATTAACAAAATATACAAATTGGAATGATTGTGAAATGAATAAATAAGTGAATAAGTGAAAATAAATAAGCTAGTAAATGGAACATTTGGAACACACTGGTTTATTACTGACAACAAAGTAAGTAAAGGAATAATAATTGAATTAATTAATTGAGTTCATAACAAATGGCATTATAGGGCTATGGAAATCTAAAGAAGCTGACCTGTAATGTACCTATTATCTACTGATAAGGGTTAACAACCTTAAATCTCATTCTAAGTGTTCAATTTGAAAGAGAAAATGTAGTTTTTTGCCGTTTTTTTGTAAACTATCATGACTGGGTGTTTCATTGGAAAGAAAGCAAATATGTGCCATATCCAAAAATACCAAGGTATTCCACAAAGACGAAATAAGATTTACAGTATCCACCAAACCTTCCTCCCATCTGCCTGTCTCTCCGTCTCTCTGTGTGTCCCTGCCAGCAGCTGTATGGTGTTGTTGTTGTTGAACAAATACGCCGATGAAGAAAGACCCGGTTGCATGACCCTCTGCATTCTTTGTCTTTGTTTGTGTTTTCACCTCCAAACTAAACAGTGCCCTGCTTCCATTTGAGTGTGTGGCACACATTGACCTCTGACCCCGTGGACACTTGTACACATACAAACAGTTCGACAAGGGCTGTCACATCTTGATTTTCTCTCTTCTCGTTGTATTTTATTGTACTTTCAGGCAGATCGCTCTCGCCGACCTGACCGTTATCAACAAGACGGATCTTGTGAATGAGGAGGAACTAAAGAAAGTCAGAGACACTGTCAGGTCAGCATTTTTTATACTGCTCATTTTCTGCCGTTTTAATAACAATTTTAAGCTAGTACATGCTACAGATAAAGTACATTTTGGACAATTGTACTTTATCTGTAGCATGTACTAACATTGTTCCTCTCTCTTCAGATCAATAAATGGTCTTGTCAAGATTCTAGAATGCCAGAGATCGAGGTAAGAGTTATTTTCTGAAAAAAGAACTGCATCACTTTTTTTGTGTGAAAAGCTTTTTGTTAAAGGGGACAGATTTTCCAAAATCAAATTTTAATCATTTAAATCCTTATATTTGGGACTCCAGATGCCCTATCAGTAGGCAAAGTGAAAACATAGATGACTCACTCATGTTTTTGTGGTCCTCCTCAGTCCAAGTACAGGAGATAAAACAAGTGATGTTGACTTCCGCACTCATTGGAACGTCACAATGCACTAAATTCCTGGAATTGCTTTCATGCGGAGCTCCGCTTTGTCCATAAAACGTGCAAGAGTGAGTGCTGGTGAGGGCAACGGCGTCCAGAAGTCCGCAAAAAGTTTTATTCTCGACTCCACAGTGCAGCACAGAGTTCTACACAAACTTCCAGCCTCAGAGGATTTATCTGTCCAGTGGATACATGTTATATATGAGGGCAATGTGCCTGCTAGAGCCTGCAAATTATCACTTTTCCAAATGCTAACTGCTGTTAGCTCCCAGTAGCCTCTGTGGCTGATGTCATTTTTTTTTTTACTTTGTTTTTTAAAGAGATAGTACTAAACGGAGCTGTTTTGGCAGGGTGATTGAACTGCTGTGGTGCTTCGTCCTGGTATTTTGACCAAAGCATGTCACAGACATGTGTATTAGGACACCAGGGAACTCGATTAACTTGGAGAAATAGGATATAATATGGGATCTTTCATTTTTCCGCGGCCAGGTCCCCTCGCTCTGTTTTGTGCATGAAGTCCACATGCTGCTCCGTCTTTGATCTCCGCATCAAAGATGAAGCATTGGAGGCGTGACATTGCTCACACGTACACATACACAAACTGAGATGTCCTGAGTAAACACCAAACCTTCAACGCGGTGTCCAGTTTCCCCCTCGAGTCTTTGCTCTTTGACCTCAAGGCTTGGAGCCAGCATGGTCGCACATGTGCCAGTTTGCAGTCCGTGCAAGTATGTGTCCGTAAATGACCCCTTTTGTTTTAGCACGTTGTGTGTCGGGTCGCATCTGACTAATCCAAGCAGCGCGTATCAAAGTTCAGACCAGGGTGAGCAGATGAAAGACACCGTGCAGTGAGGGGTTAATCAGAAAAACATTCCCATTGCTTTTTCTTTTCTTTACTTTGGTTGAGTCATCTTACTCGGTTACTCTTGATTTTATTTTTAGCCAATTTTCCAGAAAATGCTTTAATGTCTTACCTTATTTATTACCCTGCTGTGGTGTGGTTGGATTAACATGAAGCTGGAATAAAGCAAAAATAAGTAGCAGTAATCTTCTTCACAGGGTGGATCTCTCTGAAGTTCTGGATCTGCATGCATTTGACACCAAGGATGGAGCAAAGTGAGTTGGTTTCGTTTTCAATTTAAGCCTCATGTTCACAAAATATATTCAAAACAAAATGTCCTCTAGTTTTAAACCCAATATCTCTTTTGATATTTGAATAGAAAACTATATGGTTTTAAATAAATTTGTCAGTACTTTCTGGCGGACAAATGATGACACATTCCCTGAGAAGTGCAGTGTTTAAGGATTTAATAGAATTTAATAGACAATGTACAAAACTCATTTATTTGTCATTGACCTTAGAATAAGACTTAAAGGGCCGCTCACATGCGGTTCCCAAAATCGCATAAACCGAAGCTCTTAAGCTTCTATATTCCATTCAATAATTAAGATTTTTGTATCGTCAAGTGACAATGCGAGATTATTACAGTCATAAAATTTGTTGTGCTCAGTGTCTTAACTTTGCAGAAGGAAAATGGCAATTTAGAAAAGCCTTATACAAAGGATAATGTGTCTAGAAATAAACTTGCATCATTCATATTAATATGGTCATCAGTTTAAACGTGCCCCCCTTATTATACAGTCTGTTCAAGTAAATAATACGGGGTGTTTCTTCTACCTTGTAATTTGTTTGTGTCAGTGTGACAGTGGAGGTTTTTATACAGTTTGATTTCTTGGTAAATTGGAAAATAGGACCACACCACTGATTATGGAGTGTCATTGTTCTATCTAAACTTTGACATTAGAGCTGCAATATTCCAGTTTTGTCTTGGTCTTGTTAATAGAACTAAAGAGACTTTGAGGCTTTGAATGCAGCCCCACAAATTAAAAAAAATAAGCAAAACTGTAAAATAAAGTTGTCTCTGTTTGACAGACAATTTAATGGTGAAACTTTTTTTCGAATTCTTTTCACTGCAGTGAAAAGATTCTGTGAATGGCGACCTCGCTCCGTCCGCTGACGATACTGAACGTGACACTGTACAGTAGCTGTGATGTCCTATTTACGAAACTCCCAGTGAAAGATCAAGAGCTTATTTTGCCTGAATCAATGGCCTTTGTTGCTGTTCCGTCTGAACTGTGTATCCAGCGGTCTTTGATACTATTGCTCACCGTGTTTCTCTCTAATTAACAGAGTCTTTTATTGAGCGTCCCCCTGTTACACCACAGGGTGGTCATCATATTGTGTCCCCCCCCCCCTCGCGCCGTAGAATGTCATTCTCATGAATAGAGTCTGTGTTCCTCATGTGAATGAAATGGTCCGCGGTGTTAAAGCTCTCTTACATGCCCTCTGAGACCAGCTGCAGAGGATTAGAGCTGTGTGTGTCCACTGCCCACTCTCGAGGAGACTCCCCCATGTCCCAACACACAGCTCCTTTTCCCCGTCGCCTATCAGAGTCGGGGCCCCCTCCTCCTTCTCGATCCCATGCTGGCTGTTTGAAGCGGCCCCCCCGCTGCTCTGCCTGTGTGGTACTAACAGCACACAGGGCTCAAACTGCTGGACACAACGTTTAGCCTCCTTGTGAGGTCTGATGCGGAGAACAAGGGCCGAGGTTTATTTGGGGGTGGTGGTGAGTGTTTTGTCGGATTTAATTGCCGTTTCTAAAGTTTTCACAAGTCCATTCAGAGTCGTGTCATTAAGCACTGATACGGAACACTTTGTGTTATACTGTGAGGAAACGCACAAAGGAATAAATGGCCACGGTCCGAAATGGTCTAATCCGCTGTTGTTCTGCGGCAAAGACAAAAAAGACTGGGATAAAAAGCTCAAGTACATTTTCTTTGTACTTTTATCCAACGCAGTTCTTTAGAAAATAATTATGTTTAACCTTATTGAGCTCCAACAAGGCAGCTATAACGACGAGCTACAGATAAGCTATTAAGTAGTGATTACGAAGCATGTCACAAAGACGAGGTCAAACGGAAATATTATCATAAAATCATACTTTTGTTACAAGCATTTCTATGAATTATATTAAAGATTTTATCCCAAAAGACAAATCCAAGGTCGACCAAACTTGGTGTATGAGCCCATGACTTCTACTAGTGTAAGTAAATATAGCAATAGTTCATGGACTGATGCTGTACTGATTGTATGAAGTGCTTTAACAATGTGGAAATATTCTGCTGTATTTAAGCTTCAGTTTTCTCATTCACTCTCACTAGAGAGAAAGAAAACTGTATATATTTTATGCGTATAAAATAATTATTGTTATTATTATTCAGGTACCATTACCGTAAAGTGTCAGGTACCATTACCGTACAGTTTTTCTTGAAATACACTATTTTAAGACTATTGACTTTCTTGTCATCACAACCCTAATGACTACTTATGAAAAGCACCATAATAATCATGTGACTCTCAGGATTTTACCTTATTCATTTATTGATTAATCTGTTATAAACCGTGATGATGGTTGATGAACAACCCTAGAGCCGTCTAAAGACAATAAGTCAACATTCAAGAATAAAAAAAAAGGCAAAAAAAGAACAAAACTAATGACGATTCATCAAACAGTCAAAAGAGGGAAGACAACACTAAATAATGTCATTATTATACACTCTAGTGCATGGAATTCAGTGTACAGAAACTTTTATAGCAGTATAACTGCATTTGATGATGGTGATCATTTCCTGACTCATTAAAAATGAATAAATACTGCTGTGCTGTGAGGTTTAAACGAACATTCTCCTCCTCAGTTTGGCAGAAAAGCTGCAGCTCGTGAAACCAACGCGGCCTCATCTCGACAAGGTATTGTTTGTCTGCTCTGTGTTTCATTCACACTCATTCAACTTCTCCCTGTGCTTAAATTTCCTTGTTGTGTTTGCTAATTTATTTCAACACATCATGTGCCTGGAGACTCTCGGGGTGGGGGGGGGGGATGATACACTCCCCTGAGGCTAAAACGGTGCCTTGCATTTCCCCAGGCTGTGACACTTTAGTGAAAACTCCCTCCCTGCTTTGGTTTTTGTGTCGAGATCAATTTGAGGCTTTTGATGTTTCTTTTTTGTGTGTGTGTTTTTTTTTTTTAAACTTACACTACAAATAGATACACACACACGGCAGCATGGACACATTCACTCTAGTAGACGTCTGTGTACTCCGTGTCGGCTAGACTGACCATCGTCTTGGCTGCATATTATGACTCTCCAATTGTTTTGACTTGTGTCATAAAATGTGGCAGATTTTACAAGAAAAGCTGCTATTTTTCCCCCATTTTATAAGTTGCTTTTTTTAAAGAGCTGAGTATCCTATATATATAATTGCAGGACTGCGTTAGAGCGAACGGCTGCAATTTGTTTGTGTTTTATAACCATGAACTTTTATCACAGGATGAGGTGAAGTGAGGGGCTGTTTGCGTGGGCAAATAATGGCATTGTTGTCTGTTTTCTCCGGGGTTCCCTTTCCCGCATGAAGCTCAACATCCCTCCGAACCCCCCCCCCCCTCCTCCTCCTCCTTCCCCGCGTTGCTCTTTTCATGTAAATGAGAGTGCTGTTTTTCTGTTGTTATACCAAATGACAAGGAAGTGTGTAATCTTAACACTTCAACACAACCCCCCAAATATCTGCAAAGTGCTCTTTTAATGCTGTAAGGAAGTGTTGAGGTGTGTGTGTGTGTTTCGACACAGTCATCAGCCGGGGCGTAAAAAACAAATCTTCTGGTGTAAAGTTCATGATGACGTTGCTAAATTTCAGAAATATTTGTTAGAACGTAATTAACTGTGAACTAAAAGGGTGGAACTGTATTGGTATTACACTGATTTAAGAAGTATAATAATTGAAGTATACTTTGAGTTACTTATTCTAAATACTGTAATATACTTTCCAGATCGAGATTTTATACAACAAACCTGTGATCAGGTTGCATAATATGCATTTTTAAGACAAATCCATCACCACCAATAGAATTAGCTTCATGAAAAATTATAATATTATAATATTATACAATGAAACTGGTGAATATGATGCACTTTTTACATTTTATTATATCAACTCTACTCTATAGAGCGCATTAAAATATGACGTCACTAAAAACATTTAAATCAGTAAAGATAGGAAGCATAAAGACATAAAACATTTAAAAATGATACAGAGCATAGTAAATAAAATTACCCGCTAAACGCCATTCAGTAAAAATTGTTTTTTTTGTACTGTATTAACTTCATTGTTTTTTTTTATTGTGGCTTTGCCAAGTGTTCCTTTTTACTACTGAATTATTTATTTTCAGTTTCCTGGGTATAAATTCTGTCTGCCTGTGTTCCCGTTTCATCCTCAGAGCATCTTAACGGTGACGTTCGAAGCGGCGGGAGACGTCTCCGAGGACGCCGTGAACGTTTTCATCCAGGTACACCAACGCGCTCCGAACAGCCCCCCCCCTCCCCCCGCCGCCTTCAAGTGCTTTTTTGGAAAAAGGAAAAATATCCATCTGCCTCCTTGTTTTTCAGGAACTCCTCTGGGAGAAGATGTTCAAAAACAAAGAAGGGCGACCCATGACCGTCATCCGGTTAAAAGTACACAATAGAGACACAGTAGTCATTCCATTGTCACCAGTGATCAATAACAGGCACTTGTAGCATCTGAATTAAGCAGCGGCGAATACTTTTATCAAGCGTGGGTTAAAGTGTCACTTGTGACTGTGTGTGTGTGTTTTCAGGGCATAGTATCACTGGCTGGTAACGCCCACCAAGTGATGCTGCAGGGGGTCCACGAGCTCTACGAGCTGAATGAAACTCCACAGCTTTGGGAGGAGAACCCACGGATCAACCGCCTGGTCTTCATAGGTGAAGACTCACACACACACACACACATTCATCCTGATGTTATTCTTTAACACCGCTGTTAAGATTGCCAGTCCATTGAGTTGCAATGAATGGATGAAAATGGCTTTGAATGCAGTGCATTAACATGTGTCCTCTGATTTTTTTTGCATTAATGCACATGAAAATACAAAATCCAGAGAATT
Organism: Microchirus variegatus; assembly: GCF_963457635.1. Classification (NCBI taxonomy): domain Eukaryota; kingdom Metazoa; phylum Chordata; class Actinopteri; order Pleuronectiformes; family Soleidae; genus Microchirus; species Microchirus variegatus. The sequence continues at coordinate 10,032,019 of NC_139819.1, read as the reverse complement.
GTATCCACAGGTTTTAACTTTCTCTGTGTTTACATAGCCATGCTGTGATAATGCTCACTCCAACCTTGATTCACAGGTAGGAACCTGGACAAGGATGTTCTGCGGGAGCAGTTCACGTCAACCCTGGTGCAGGATGCAGACAGAAATTAGCTTTAAAGATCTTCTTCCCTCTTCACGTCAAAAACTGGCTGAGCCTGGAGCAGAAACTTGTGGCTGCAGAATTTTGCAAACCTGGGACTGTTTCAGGTGTTAATTCCTTTCCCCACATAAGGACGAGGTATGTTCCAGGATGGCTGAGGTTACTGTAGAGATCAAGCGTGTTTATGTTGCTGTAGTTCCCAAACTGATAAAGTGATAAAACCTTGAAAAAATAAAACATAACAGACTAAAACGAGTGTACACACAAAAGACACCGACAAACATCTTGAAATTTAATCAGTAAGCTGCTATTTAATAAAGACTGCTTTGGCGAATCAGCAATTTCTGAAGGTTGGGAGCACAAATAGTGTGAAATTGTACTTTATATATGAAGCAGCTTTGATTATGTATGTGGCTTTTAAATTATTCTAAATAAAGTTTTTTTTTTTTTCTGAAAGTGTTATTCTGTAATTGTACCCCAACATAATCAAAAATTACATTTATATATATATAAAAAACCAAATCTGAATTTGGTCAAATCCATGCGATACCCAGCAAAGTGTGAAAACCTTGTGTGAAAGCATTAACATCTTTCATTGTTATTAAACGCATACAAAGAGTCTTTTAACATTTGCATTTGCATTACGTGAACACGTGATGATTAGAATAGTTAACAGTTGCTACTAAATAATGATTTCAACAGTGATTCAACAATTATAGTTAACTAGTAATAAGACTTTAGCTTGAGCCAGGCAAACCTGTGGGAAACCTCATTATTCTCAGTGAAATAGCTATTTAGGTATAAGGTATCAGGTATTTACTGGTTTGATAATGTCAGAAACTAGTTCCCAGTAATGTGTTTTTTGTGTAAATAATCTGTCTCGTGAGTCAGGATTATTTTTTTTCACATCAATGGCTCAGCTTCACTTAGATTACCAGTAACAATGTCTATTATGAACTACTACAGTGGAGCCAGTGGATATACAGTACGATGCTGATTGTTTTCTGGCCAACATGGTAAGACTTTTTCCCACTTCATCTGATAAAATATAGCAAAAAATGATACACTAAATTACTTAAATAAGCTTATATCAAACACTTATGGTCTGTATCCACATTGCATTCTACGTCTGCTGCAATGCCCTTTTATATTTTAAGTAAAAAATAATGTGTTTAACTGAAAATTAAATACTAGGGCTGGGGATATGGTCAAAACTAGTAAAAAAAGAAACAGTTTAAAATCAATTTACAACATTTTTAAATGTGAGGCACATGTGTTTTATCTCAATGTATGTTGGCACAGTGCATAAACTCTCAAGTTACATAATCGTCTGATTTAATGATTAAAATAATACTTAGCCGATATTGATTGATATACCTTTACTGAAACACTCAAATACAACCTTTATACCTTCTGGTATTTATAATATAAAGGTATAATATGTACAATTTAGCAACGTTTAATAGTGTAGTTTCATATTCCTTCATCTCACACTTCCCTTCCAAGTGCATCGGACAAAACCCTCCTCCTGCTGTCCGGTCCTCTGGACTATCCTGGACTATGTTGATAGAAAGTTTCATAGAAATGCAATTGGGAAAACAACAAAACTGCATCTTTTACTTAACTGTGAAAGTGTGTAGTGTGAGGGTCATGTAACCTGTGTAAAGTGCATTATATAAGGTACATGAGAGGAAGAGAATGGGATTTCATTTAATAATTGCCCCCCTATTTCTTATTTTCTCACCAGGAAGTTGGCAATCAGTTATCATGAAAACTCCAAAATGTTTATTTTGTCCAATGTGGGCCAGTGTAGAAACCCACTTCTGATCAGAAAAAGACTAAGTCTTGGTCATTTTTGTACACATATTTTAATCTTTAATTTCTGTTAAATGAAAAATAATTTCATCAGAATTTTTACAAAGTGGACCTTTAATCCTTAGGTCAAGCACACAGCTCTCTCTCCCTCTCTCTCAAACACACATATCCGCACACACAGAGTTGGCGCAGCCCGGTGAGGAAATAGGTGGAGTTTCTCCAACTTCGGTCATTTGCAATGGAGATGCTTTAGCAGCACGGTCTTAACACATATCCGCCGCTGAACCGGTTTGCTTTGAGGTTTTCCTCTGCTGCTTATTCATCCCGGTCGTAAAAGCGGAGCTGAGCTCTGTAGGCCAGGACGCACTCAACAGCTGAGCCGTTTCCTTCTCGATTCTGATGCTGATGGTCTCGTTAAGACGACCATTGCCTCTATTCTTCGCTGGCTGCGGGGCGTCCTGCCACGGCCATTTTCATGGCCACATCACCCGCGGGCATCCAGAGGTGGCAAACTAAACGAACCCGCAGGGGTTCCTATGGGAAACACCTGGTTTCTTATCACGGGTTAGGCGTGGTGTTGCATTGCCAAGACTTTCCCACCTCCCACTGTGCTGCAGCACGATTTTTTAAATATATTAAATGATTAAAGAAAACATGTCACATGACAGTTTATCATCTTAATTTGCAAGCATCTGTATGAACCAACATCCTTGTCTGTGTGTGTTTATGTTGGGCGGGTAATTAACGAAAATAAAACAACAAATCAAGCGCCCTTCACTGATTATATTGATTATATCTTTAAATTTATATGATGTTGACTCTCATACCAGCTGTTTCTTAATGTCATTGAATCACACAAATACAAGGATTCACCCCTGAAGTTGTGCTCTTTTTTTTTTTGCATGAATGGGCCATGCGCACTCGAGCTCCCTCCCCACCTGTATTCTCCCCTCGTGCTCCCCGCTGTGAGGGGCTGCGCTGATAGGTTTACAGGGTGAAAGGGACTGGCCTGCAGGGCAGCAGCCTCTCAACATATAAAGCCTCAGCCCTCACAATCACAGTGAACAGCTGGAGCAGAACGTGTCCGGAGAACTAGACGCCAGATGCGCTTTTACGCACGACCTTTGGTTTTTACGCACGGCGAACTTAACTTGCCTCTTTGGCACAGTTGAGTTTTTTTTTTTCTACGCGTCTGTGAACATTGTGACCATGACTCTCTCCAGTGAAACTGAAGCTTCACAACACGTCGCCCTGCCTCTGGAGGAGGATGAGATCGACATAGTGGGCGAGGATAAACCCACACACGGACGTTTCTATGGAAACGATTGCGCAACAGACGCCGGCTCCTCGGCAGAATCGGGTGCTGAATTCGACTCATCAGGCGCTGACTCGTCAGGGGAAAGCGAGAGCAACTTCTGCGCAGACGCACAGCCGTCCAGAAAAGCCGAGAGCAGCTCGGTGAAGCCTCCTTACTCCTACATTGCCCTCATCACCATGGCCATCCTGCAGAGTCCGCAGAAGAAGCTGACTCTGAGCGGCATCTGTGACTTCATCAGCGACAAATTCCCCTATTACAGAGACAAGTTCCCCGCCTGGCAGAACTCCATCAGGCACAACCTCTCCCTCAACGACTGCTTCATCAAGATCCCACGGGAGCCTGGGAACCCGGGAAAAGGCAACTACTGGTCTCTGGACCCGGCTTCAGAAGACATGTTCGACAACGGCAGCTTCCTGCGCCGGAGGAAGCGCTTCAAAAGAAACCAGCCCGAGTTTGGCAAAGACGGACTTGTGTTTTACTCCGGGGTGAACTTCCATCGGCCTTACGGGCAACCATATTGTGTTCAGGGCCAGGTTAGCTCCCCACCCACCGCTGCTCTCCGGTACATGCCCCTGCAGGAGGGCATCATGATGCCTCCCTCTAACTATCACCTTCTGCCACAGACTCTGAACAACCAGGGCAAGAGCAGCGGCCCTCAAGACTTCAGAGCGCAGCTCTGCGCGTCAGAGCCAGTTGTGCCAAAGCCTGTGCCAAAGCCTGGCCCTTTAAAGTGCTCCTTCAGCATCGACAGCATCATCAGCAAACCCTCACCTTTCACCCCACAGAACCCAAACCCACACAGCGCTCTGCTCTACGGTCACCTCATGTCAGGTTCTGCTGCCGGTTTGGTTCCGACGCTTGTGCAGCCTCCCAGGACTCCATTCTGCCCTCCGGCCATGCTGAACTCTGCTGCCCTCATAAACGAGCGCCTCAGACTCTCCTATCCTCGCTGCTGAAGCCTCTGGCCTCAAGAGGCTTCTCAGTGTTTGTATGTTTAAACTATAGTTAATTTCTTAAAGAAATGCCTTACATTGCATGATATTTATGTGAGTTGACATTCAGAGTGATATCTGAAAAAGATTCCATTGTAAATAAGATAAGTGGTAATAATAATAATATATTTGTGCAACATGCTGCAGAGGGAACTCGACCTTTATGAATGTTTGTTTTGTTTTTAAGCTGTGAAAAATAAATATGTGAAAATGATCTGCTGTGCTTTAGCTCCTTTATCTGGACACACCAAACACGTCAATGGCATTAGTATATAAAATATTATAATTGAGACAACGTTTTCTAACTTACAAATGAATGTGCATGATTTAAAAAAGCAATTCCTACTGATAAAAACACCTAACAATTTTTATATTGTTTTTTAAGAATTTAAAAATATTTTACAAGTCCTCTTGTTTAACTAAACTAAAACAAATCACATCTGAGATAAACAAGTTGTGTGTGTGATCCTGAAGTTACCAGTGAAATAGAATATTGAACCTATTTTTTTAATGTTTCATTGAACAATTTAAAGTTGCTATCATCATGCTACACGTTTTTGGAATGTGTATATACTTAAATACAATTTAAATATCACAGCCACAACAACGTGATTCTCTGTTGTCCAGCGCCCTACGGCCCACTAGTGGGCATTGGTGGCATTGCAGGTGCGTGATAATAAACAAACAAATAAAAACTTCAATTTAATTAATTAATTCAAATATATTTTCTTTGTTCTGTTGAACAAAAAAACCAAACATATTTAAAGACACACAAATGTGGCTGATGAAAATATTATGTAATTTTAAAATACTTTGTTTTGTTTACATGTAAACAAAGTGGGAATTTGAGTTATGTCCAAAATTATAAATTACTTTGATAAATCATCGGTAAGTGTTGGATAAACTGTGTACCTCGATATTGTGATATTATGTTGCTGGTGTTTAATGATGCAGTGCTATGATTGTAGGTGCAGTTCTTCTTAAAGCCTCTAGGTGGTGGTGTTTACCCACCTGCTACCAGAGTTTGACGCTGACTTCTTGTCAGAGGTGAGGCTGACCATGTAAGTGCAAACAATAAATACAATATCACAGAGTCAAATCATTTATTTTATGCATTTGAAATCCACCATGTGTTATTGTATGACCTGTAAACAACTAAACAACAAGTGGATTTTTCTTTATTATGCATTAAAAGTGTAGTCAACCATTGCTCATGTCTTGGTGGTGGACAGTGCGGACAGCACAGATAGGAGACAGTGTCCGGTTTCAGACTGGGATTGAAACAATTCCCATCTGCCATCAGTCACTGGTCTATTTTTGTCCTGAGGCTCAGCTGATTGTGGGCCTTGAAGACTCTGACCCTCCCTGGTCTTTTCTCTTTTCTTTTTTTTCCCCTCTCTCCCCTCCTCACTCACTTGTTCAGGCTTATTAGGAAAAGAGGGAGTTGTCTCTCTCTCTTTCTGTGTGTGTGTGACAGGCAGCAGCAGAGCAGTGGAGGCTTTTGGTCCCTGTGTGAACTCCACCAGTGAGGGATGCAGCAGCTCTCCATGTAGAGACAACACGTCTTTTAGAGAAGCTGCTGCCACTGCTTATCAAGAAGAAGTGGTTTTACAAACTGCAGGACTTAACTTTGAGATCTTGTACCAGCCTCAGCCGAACTCCACACCTCACTTCAGGCTCCTGCTGGAGGATGGAGACGAGTCCCATCCCCGTGGTGACGGTCCAAACCGCCCCCTTCGACGACCAGAGGCCCGGCACTAACGGGCTGCGGCGGAAGACCGCAGTGTTCGAGGGCAAGAAGAACTACCTGCAGAACTACATCCAGAGCCTCCTGTCCTCCATCGACCTGCGGGACCGACAGGGCTGCACCATGGTGGTGGGCAGCGACGGCCGCTACTTCAGCCGAGCTGCCACAGAGGTCATCGTGCAGATGGCAGCGGCCAATGGGGTAAGAGGAGAAGAGATTTAGGAAAGACGAGAGATTCTCTGCAACTACATTATATTTTAACCAACTGTTCATCTTTAAGTTAGTTTTAATCTTGATTCATCCACAGCCAGCATGTCCATATGGGCCCCATTTAGGCTCAGATCATGGGTCTCAAGTGGGTTTGTGTAGTTTCAGTGGTGTGTTTTCCCACTTTAAGTCCATGGCTACATGGATACTAAGTGTTTAATAAGTGGACAGATTATGCCTTGTACCATGTAGCTTCACTGTGGTGATGGTTTGGGACCCATGTTGTCAGTTCCAATTATAACCCACAAGTGATAATGCAGGCAATGAAAGAGATTTGTAATGGAAACACCTTTATAGTCTCTGCTAAATAAACTTGCCAAGAGTGATGATGATGAAGTTTGGCCAATAAAGGTATAAACAGAAGGCTGTTCAGGGATGTCCAACATGGGGGTCTGGACCCCTGCAGGTGGCCACCGTGACAACCTAAAAGGTCACAAGATTAAATCTAAATAAAATAGATTAAAAATACAGATACAATCTGTCTTTGATAGGTAGATGGATGTGTTGCAGTATCTAGAACTTTAACTTTTGAAATATAAAACTGTAAGAAAAGAACAGTATAGATGATTGAAGCATAATAACATACTTTATTTTCAGAATCAATGTTTTCCTGTGTATCTTTTAAAATGTAAACAGCTTCAGATAAGACGTGCAAAATCAGTCCCGACTCAGTACAAGTCATTAAAGGACCTTTCATTTCATGCCACAAGCTGAGAAATACTTACAGAGAAATTCAAGAGTCACAGCAGCCTGTACCAGATACTGTAATTAAGTATTATTTAGTATGTATTTCTTTGAATTCAGTTCAATTCAAATGATTCTTATTTACACATTAGGAACACTAGTATGTATTCACAGTGCATTAACTGTTATAAATATGAAACAGAGCAATAAACAGTCCTTAAAAAGTACTCCACTACTTTTGCCTGCAGAGATTTTATCTCTTCACAAACTTCTGTTGAAATGTCCAGTCATGAGTAAAAGTGATGGTTTGTGGTGTAGAAACAAGCAAACTAATCGCTCACCCCTAAAAGTGACTGACATCAAAGTGCCAGCAGCAGATAAATGACAAGTGAGAGGCAGACAGACACAGAGTGGAGGAAAATCCCCACGGTTCATTTAAAACGTTTGCTCTCTGAGATCTTCGTGATTGGCTTGGTCAGGTTCCAAAGGAAAGGAAAAAAGAAAAAAAAAATTGAAGGGAATATAATTTGTTGTTGAGATCGGTGTGCTTTTCTGCTGGCCCAGCCAAATGTCTCCTGACGTGCGTCTTATCAGCACTTCCATCCATCCTGCGTTATTTTCCTGCCTACGTGTGCCCCCATCCTGTTCCATCTCTGCTGGCCCAAACTGTCCACTCTGGATATCCCCTCTTATATGGCACTGGACCAAAAGTCAGACGGGAAATAGTGCAGATATCTCTTTTTTTATTTATTTATTTAAACACTGGCTCGTGATGAAAAAGTTTATAACAGCTCTTTTGTGCGTGACTTTCTAATGACATATTTCTGTGTAATAAACATCTCTGTCCTTTATGCCTGGAATGTTATGAGGATACACACTGACGTAAGGAGCACACATTCCTCCACAGTGAGGACACTTTCAATTCATATACAGCTGATATTCAGAGCTATTATGGGATGCCGCTTTAAAAGTAGCACGTAAACCATGAATTCCAGGCACCATCTTCGGGAAAGTGAGCCAACAACATCCTCAACTCATGTCTCTGTCTTCAGATCGGTCGTCTCGTAATCGGCCACAACGGCCTCCTGTCCACCCCGGCCGTTTCCTGCATCATCAGGAAGATCAAGGCCATCGGTGGCATCATCCTCACAGCGAGTCACAACCCAGGAGGCCCCGGCGGAGACTTTGGAATCAAGTTCAACGTGGCAAACGGAGGTGAAAAAGGATGGAGCTGGAGACTCGGGGGGGGGGGGGGGTTGTCATTGGATTGGAAGTACCGTTTGAGTTTGCTCATCTCCTTATTTTGTCGGCAGGTCCATCTCCGGATACAGTGATGGAGAAGATCCACCAGGTGAGTCGAACACTCGAGGAGTACGCCATCTGCCCCGATCTCCGCATCGACCTCTCCAGGCTGGGAAGACAAGAATTTGACCTGGAGAACAAGTTCAAACCTTTCAGAGGTACAGTACAACACATTACTCACTCACTCACTCCCTAAAAATGCACACTTGCCATGCAACGAAAATGATCTCTCGTGTTTCCAGTGGAGATCGTCGACTCAGTCGAGGTCTACCTACAGCTGCTGAGGAACATCTTTGACTTCGGCGCCATTAAAAGTCTCCTCACGGGACCAGATCAAGTAAAGATACACATAGATGCAATGAACGGAGGTGAGGGGAAATCATCACCCACTGTCGATTATCTGGTTGTTTTGTCTTCTTGTCGTCATCCTTTTCTCTCCTCTCCACTCAGTGATGGGCCCCTATGTACGTAGGATCCTGTGTGACGAGTTGGGGGCCCCAGCTAACTCTGCGGTGAACTGTGTTCCTCTGGAGGACTTTGGCGGCTGCCCTCCAGAGCCCAGCCTGACTTATGCCACCGCTCTGGTCGAGGCCATGAAAGGAGGCGATTTTGGCTTCGGAGCTGCATTTGATGCAGATGGGGTAAAACATCTGCTTCCTCTACGACCTTTACAAAGTGACTTACAGTATATATATGTATTGAAGAACTTTTCCAGATAATTGAATAAAAGGGATATTTACTTTCCCAGTGAACTGCCCCCCGAGGCGCAAACAAAAGCCCTGGCAAAAACTGAATAATCATGTACATTTTATAAAAAACAGACCAATTATGTATCAGGTTAAGAAGTTGATTAGCATACAGTTTCCCTTCAGCGATGAAAGTAAACAAAGATTTCAAAAAAAATGAACGCAAACAATGCCTACAGCTGTTCCAACTTTTGTTGATCACGCACAAACTACAAAGGCTGGCGTTGACAGAAACTTGTTACTCGAGCCTGTAAGGCAGGAAAATAATGCTGTATGATATAGACGTATGAAATGTGGAGCGACCTTTTTTGATCAGGGCTTCGACGTTACAGCGAGAAAACAAAGAACCAGGCTGTGGGTTTGTGTGATGAACACAGTGATCGCAATCACTGAGCTGGTTCAGGGAAACCTGGAGTGGGAAAAACTGCAATTGGGATACTTGAAGGAACATCCTGAGGGAATTTAGTACTCGGTTTCTCACGATAGCCTTTTGTTAATCCTGTAGAAATAAACTCCACCACAGGTCTGACACACCACCACTGTTGTAAAACTGCGCTGAACTAAACAATGTGTAAACACAGCGAACGAATGCTGGTATTAATAATATACAACTGCACACATTGTCATGTTCCCCATCATCTTTATTGGTACTGTTGTTGCTTGAAATTAAAATAATGCTTCCCATAAGCCACATCAAGCCTCAGAAAGAATGTTACATGCTGTGCTTTTGTCAAAAGCAGTCTGTCTTTAAAGAGCATAACGTACAAGTTTCCCAATTTTTTTTTAAAAAGGCCCATCATTCATCCCGCTTGCTGATATTTCCCAAATGCCTGAAAGCTTTGGTTGTTTTTGTGTTGTAAAATAATGACAATAGATGAGGGAAATTTAACGAGTAAAAGGGAAGCACATGTTACATGTATTTTAATTTTGTAACTACATGACAACACATTTTTTTAACGATATATCCAAGGCTATGTGTCAATGACTAAATCGAACTAAGTTGGGCTCCGCCCATAGATACCAGAAAGAACTGTGTTTGTTTGTGTTTGCTCACTGATAATAAGAAGGAAGCGCAGCAGTAGGAATCCGAAGTAAGACTTTATCCACGATGATCAAACACGCAGCTCACTTTTTCCTCAGTGTCAGCCAATAGTCATGTCACCCCTTTGCTTAGCGTCAGGGGAATTATATTATATTATATTATATTATATGATGTTTCTCCTACAAAGTTTACCGGTGTCTTCACGGTCATTAGTGGTTATAGTGGTTATAATCAAATCAGTCGATTTTTAGGTTCACAGCTTCATGTCCATCTGTGGCTCATTCTGTGTTCCGTGTTTTTATGACAATGAGTCGAAAAAGGTAGAATTGTCTGTTTATATGGTGTCATTTTCTAATTTTCTTGCTATCAAGAAGTCATGTTTAAATACCAAAATCAACTTTAACCCTTGAACACCTATATCGAAATATCTGCCGGGCCTTTTTTCTTGCTCATTGCACCCATTTACACACATTGAACCTTCGATATGTGGTAGTTATTTATCATTTACTGCATGTTAAAAGAGTGTATTGACAGTTTAAAGTCAGGAAAAACAAAAAAAATTATTATTTATTATTATTATTTAGAAAAAACAATGCATCACCAAACCTCAGTGGTGGTTTTTTATCACCCAAAAAGCACCGTCTTCAAGGCATTTTTGGATAAAACGTGCCTTTCTGCATTGACGTCAGTAAAATTACTGTAACAGTCACATGCTGGCTTTGAAGTGCAACTTCTTAGCCTTCAGAAACTGTTGGAAACGTTCCAATAGCACAAACTGACGCTTAATTACGGTCACGAAAAAGAGCGCTTGCTCAAACGTGTCGCCGACGATATGCCCCTGGTGTTGAAAGGGTTAAAATCAGATTACAAATATATATATATATATATATTTATATTTATATAAATATATATATATATATATATATACATATATATATAATTTTAATGCCCGCCTAATTTCCTAAACAAGCTAGCCTCTGCAGTGGCTCCACCAGAGTAAACTCTGCATCTGTGCGGGATTATTTTCAGCTGCAGATTTATACACACACACACAGAGAGAGAGAGTATTTATGGCAGCCTGTAGGATTAACTCGAAATAAACCGGCATGGTCATATTCATCATAAAGAAGGAGCGTGTCACCCAGTGCAACAGTGTTGTCCACTCATGTGTTTTTAATAGTTTTTGTAGAAAACAATGGCACAAAGGAATTCCCTAGATTATTATTATTATAATTATTAGGTGTTGGCTGTGTGGAATACCAGTTTATGATCTTTTCTTTTTTATGGATTTTTGCTCGTAAATGAATAATAAAAGAGAAATTTAGTCCGACTGTAGTTCTTCCCTGATATAATTGGCTTGGCGAAGGAGGCCGTTGTTAGTAAGCAGCATACCTCAGAAAGGTTAAGAACTGATTTTGATTTAATTTCCTGGGAATGGAAGAAATTCCATTCCCAGTGATCGATGTACAGATCGAGATTAATTTTTTTGTTCTGCTAAAAGTGTCAGTTTTGTTTTGAAGAAAGTAATTGAACATGATCTCATGGAAGTCTATGTTACTGTGGTCAAAATCTCCAAGATCTCTGTCCATATTGACACCATGAGAAACCCTCGTAGTGCTTTTCTCTTGCTAAACTGTATGATTTTGTGCTGTTTGTTGTCAGGACCGGTACATAATCCTCGGAGAAAACGGCTTCTTCGTGAACCCATCGGATTCTGTGGCCATCATGGCTGCCAACCTCTCCGCCATCCCCTACTTTAGACAGCATGGCGCCAAAGGCTTTGCCAGGAGTATGGCCACCAGCACCGCCCTTGACAGGTATAAGACACACACACACAGATAGACGATGAGCTCACACACACACACACGTATACTTTTACTCACCGCCTAAAAATATTCTGGGTTATGTAAAACTGGAGCTGTGCAGAGGGCGCTGAGTGAGAGGATGTGATCCCAGCTAAAGTTATCCACATTTACATTGTTCTAGGCAGAGGGATCCCTTGCACTGCACCCCCCCCCCCCCTCACCGAGGCTTCAACAGAATGCTCCTCAAGGGTAGTGTGCTGTTAAATGCCATGAGGGAACCACAAGAGATCAACTATAGTTAGTTCACGCTGCATTCTGCGAATGTATCGTGTACTCGTCGAGTTAAACGAGACCCGAGGTCTTTTAGTCTCAGTAAAAGCCTCTTCAAAATCATATCTATCATATATTGACATTTATCATGAGCAAAATCCTATTATGAACATATTTTTTTAAATCTTTATAGCAAATGATTCATATTTTTCTTCAGCCAACCAGCTATAATGGTTGTGTACAGGACACTCACATGATTAATGTGGTTATTTTCACTAGTATTGGTAGTCCTGCCTCCATAACAGAGGGGCTAATGTTAGGAAAATAACGGTGCAGTCGTATGTCGTTAATCCAGATTAGCAATGTATGATAAATGGGATTCATAGGTATGCAGTAAAACCGAATATTACTGTTTTCACACTGGTTTCCATGACTTCAGAGAACATTGCATTAACTTAAATTAATTTCCTGTAGACTTACGCTAACCTTATCCATAATTACTTCTGGCCCTAATCCTAACTTTAACCTTACCATAACCCCAGCCTAACCTTAAAACATGTCTTCACCTTAAAATGTAGTAATTTATTTTATGGGGATTTGATTTTTGTCCCCATAAGGAAGACAATTCCCCATAATGTGACTTTTAGATGTAGGTCCCCACAACATAAGGAATACCAGGTACACACACACACACACACACACACACACACACACACACACACACACACACACACACACACACACACACACACATAGGTTTGTGCAGCTATTCTTCTTAGGACACTGCATTAAATTATAGCAATTTGGACACCCTTAAACACCCTTTTTCCTCATCTCAACCATAACCATTAACCCAAACCTTAACCCAACTGCAATTCATATATTTGCCTTAAACTTAACCAGTTCCTTGGAAATAAGGACCTGTTTTTTTTGTCTCCATGAGGACTATACTGGTCTGGACAAGGTCAGTGTTTATGCTAGAAATTGTCTTAAAGAGGTAATAAGTACAAGTGCACTGCAATGTCTGCCTACAACTACGCACACAATGCTTAGATAAATAGCTTTTTCTCCAGTTTCTGCTGCAGACATTTTGTCTCCTTTATCTCTATTTTCCGAGCGTTGGTGTTTTGTTGTATTGATGATCGCTTTGATTTCCTGGAACCCATTACTTTGTGGCGCAGTCTGCCAAAAGTGGAATTACTTTATAGTTTGAATGTCTGTTTTAGATCATTTACCAGACGTTATCAGATAGAGAGAAACATTATCAGATAATACCACGCTCCTTGTCAGAAACCTATAGCATTTTGTCAGGTTTTCGTTTTTTTTTTTAAAAACCAATTTCACCGGCCTACTCACGGGGTAAGCGCATTGAGCTCTCGCTGATAAGCGCCGACATCCTCGGATGACAGCGTCACTTTGTTCAACACAGCTTCATATAACAGGCACTTTGGGTTCTCACACAACGCGTCTGTCTCTGGAGATCTGACGTCCATATCTTGCGTGTCTTTGGCGGCTTCTGGGGAGTGTTGAAGTACTTAGCAGTGTGGTATTGGCTCCTGGAGTCGACCCAAATGTAGGCCTTTTTAGGAGAATGTGTGGCCTCGATGTGTGTCTGCACGCTGCAGTGTTTAGACTGAGCAATCCTCCCTGCTGTGTGTTTATGCATAGTCAAGCAAACTGTGTTATAAAAGCCTTGATGAATGTGATGTTGTGTATACACTGTGTATAGTTGTGTATCTGGGAGGAATAAGGGAAAATGATGAGGGGAGGAGAATCCATTTGTCCTCGAGTTGAGCAGTGGACTTTCTTTTGTTGTTTGTTATAATACGATCAAGCGAAGGCTGACGTTAAAGACGTGAAACCTCACTGTTGAATCATTTGAAGGTGTGGGTGTCTCCGTGTGTCTCTGTGGAACACGCTGTGAGCGAGGTCTGCTGCAAAGATGTCGGGAGGGGTTAGAAGAAGAGACAGTAGGAGGGAATTTTGACTTAAAGGAAACATCTGCCTCTCCTGTAACTTTCCGGGAATGGTAGGGAGAAGGGTTCTTTACAGAAATCAAGCAGAATCAAATGTTTTTACGTTTTAATGGCCATTATTGTTGCAGGTTTGGAGGATGTGTAATCATCATTGCGCATTGTCAGCACATTGAGTGTTGTGGTTATGTCAGATCTGTCATTTGGTCGTAGTGGGATGACAGTTTTGGCCTCACGGAGTCACAGTGATGTCACAAAGAAGTGTTTCCGAAACAATTTTGTCTCATATACCCACAGAGGTTTATCAGTGTACACTACCGTTCAAAAGTTTGGGGTCACTTAGAAATGACCTTATTTTTTAAGGAAAAGCACCTTTTTCAATGAATATAACATTAAATGAATCAGAAATACACACTATACATTGTTAATGTGGTAAACGACTATTCTAGCTACAAACGTCTGGTTTTTAATGGAATTTGTACATAGGTGTATAGAGGCCCATTTCCAGCAAACATCTCTCCAGTGTTCTAATGGTACATTGTGTTTGCCGATCGGGTTAGAAAGCTATTGGATGATTAGAAAACCCTTGTGCAATGATGTTAGCACAGCTGAAAACAGTTTTGCTGGTTCTTTGACGAAAGGGCAAATTATTATTTTGAATAAAAATCATCTGGTCAATGTCTTGATTATATTTTCTATTCATTTTGCAACTCTTTTGATGAATAAAAGTGTGGCTTTTAATGGAAAACGCAACAAAAATTGCATAGGTGACCCCAAACTTTTGAACGGTAGTGTATCTAAATGTGTTAAATTCACTTCCAGAGTTTTCTAATTTGAGGGCAAGGTCACTCAGCAACCTGTTTATTAACCAGGACACCTAATAAAGTGTCAGTAGAGTGGCACCTGGTGTGGTCTTCTGCTGCTGTAGCCCATGTTTTTCAGGGCTAAACAAGGTCTTTTGGACATCTTGAGTTACTGTGGCCATTCTCCCTTGATCTCTAGCTCATCAACAACCAGAAAACCACCGCTCACTGGACATTATCTTGTTTTTGCACTAAACCCAAAAGATGGTTGAAAATGGAAATTCTAATAAATTAGCATTTCTTTTAAATACTCAGGTTTAGTCCCGTCTGACACCAAACTGACATGTTCAGAGTCACGTTTCTTTTCCATTCCTATGCTCTGTTTGAACTTCAGCAGGTCATGTTGACCATGTGTCCATGCCTAAATGCATTGCTGCCATAAGATTAACTGACTGGATCTCATTGTTATCGTTATACCAAACCAGTTTTTATAAAGGGCTGGACTTGTTTTTTTCCATGTGTAAACTGCCAAGTTCATAAAAAACTGACAAATTTGTTTTAAAAAAAGATAAAGAACTGAAAAAAGGCTGTCATCATGTTCAAATGTTATACGCACCGGTATTTTGACAGCGGGCAAGATGCAGCAGGGGGCCAAGTTAAACACTGACCTAACAAGCACACTTTTCCACTTTGTATAATATTATGATTTGATAAATATCTTTTTTAACACAGCTTTGGAAACTGTTTGAAACCAATGTTAGCGCTGATGTCTCCACAAAACATTGTAGGTAACACAGCTATGACCATTTACAGAAATCACCTCAACTTTATTTTTCCTGCTCTCAGATTTTGGCCGATAAGGCAAACGCCTCCAGTTTATTAAATTGACATGATGTCCAGTGACCTTTTGTGAGTCAAGTCAAGGGAGGACGTTTTAAGCCCAAGTAAAGCACCAGCATGCTGCGCTTGTTGTCCCTCAAGTCTGTAGTGAGACTATGGCTGGATACCATGTTTGGTAAGATATCAAACCAAGGCCAAAGGCTAACAATATTTCACTGGACACATGCAGGGAAAGAAAGAAGGAAGGACAAACTGTCTCTATTCAGTTTTATTGAATTGCAAAAAACGTTCTCTTTGTAGTGTTCACTCATTTTGTTTAGTTTATTAGTTTAGTTGACAGCGACCATGTACAGAACCGAGTCTATAGCTACTAGAGTTAGCTAAATAGCTAATTTGCATCCGTGGTCCCTGGGCAGGGACATGACAATTAAACACATACTAATTCATTTGAATTAGTGCCTGACAGGTGAGACAATTCATAAATATAGTATAAAAAAATAGGCTGTTAGGCCACATGGCGGTATAGTGGCTAGCACTGTTAGCCTTGCAGCTAAAAAGGCCTTTTCTGCTGTGTGAGTGTTTTTTGGGTTAAGTGGACATTCTAATTTGACTGTCGGTGTGACAGTGAATAGTTGTTCGTTTCTGTGTGGCCCTGCGATGGACTGGTGACGTGTCCAGGGTGTACCCCCACATTTCGCCCTATAGGCCACAGTATGCTTCTCCGACTGCGTAATGCGTTATCCAACTGCGTAACCACGGAGACCCCTCGAGCCTTCATAGTTCTCTGTCGTGGTGCAATTTTCTGCCCGATCAGTAGGGGTCGCTACGCAAGGTTGTTGCGCTTCTTGCTACAGTGAGCAATAGCATCCGAGAGAGAAAGACTGTTGTTGTTGTTGTTGCAGCTGAATAACATTGAATCAGTGGCTGTTTCTCACCTGAAATAAATATTTTCTGTGTCCCGGAACGCAATTTAAGATCATTTGATGCGAGAATTGGCCATTTAGAGTCTAAACATGTGGTTTGTGACGTATTTATAGTTTGGCAGCGACGTTGGCGGCGGTGATCAGCCCCGCCTCTGTGGTCGCTCGGTGTGTGCACAGTGGCCGGCACAGAGCAGCGTTATCTCGGCCTGTCCTGATGACCAATCGCAGCCCTTGCCGTCTCTGTTGTTCCTTGATGGCGTGACGGGCACTTAAAAAATATTTTGTGCACCCGGAGACTCTCCGACAGCCTCTCCGGCGACGTAGAGAGGGGTCTCCATAACCTACGTAGAGCACTTTACTCAGAAGTATACATTGGGCTTATGTCAGCTGGAATAGGCTCATTATGACCATCATATGGGGGATAAAGCAGCTGACAATGAATGTTGAGCATAGAAAGAAACCTGGTCATTATTTTTTAACTTAAAGTGATTATTAAACATTCTTAATAAATGTTTTTTTCTAAATGGTAATTATATTCATGTTTTTAACAGCATCGTCATAAATGCAAGGGTATCTTATAATATTATAAGTAATATTTCTTGGTTGAGTCTCAACATCTGCTACAGCCTCATCAGTACAACTATTTATTTGTTCCTTATATGATAAAGGAATTTATCAAGACACATGATCGATCGTCTGTTTTCTCACACCAGAAAAGGACTGAATTTTGAGAGCTAGAGAAGAGATAGAGTGGAGGCTTGAGCAGCTGAGAGGTCGCACCTACACACAAGGGATTACAACCCTAAATAGAAATCTTCCAAATTCAGACCCTGCGTCCCTGATTATATTCATTGGCCAAAATTCTTTAGTTTAAAGCAAGGCAGAAATATATCTTACTACTCTACTTTTGCTGCTGTTCATATGTTCTGTGAACGATTCCAGCTCCTGAGTTCTGATCTTGACCCGGGTGTTGTCCACATATATCGAAAACAATGGATAAGTGCAGTTCCTGTGAAGGAGGCCAAGGCTGTGCTCTCTACCGCTTCCATGTAGAGGTTGGCCACTGTGAAAGATAATGGTGACCCATGTGTTCTGCCTGTAGAAACCTTCATTATATTCAAAGTAGGTCAGAGAGTTCAAGCATGGAATCTGCAGTGAGAACGGCCCTGTTGTGAAAGGTTGGTGTCGTCCAATCCTTGTTGTCTTCTCTGCTGCATGTGAAGAGTAATCTGACACCATGGTTTTCCTCTGGGTCCGGTTTAATCTCTTTGGCTTTGTTTGCAAAGTCCTGGGATTTTTTTCTTGCGGTGTGGTGTGGATTGTGCGTGTTGCTAAACACCGCTCGGACTATACCACGCCAAGTTATTCTGTCTCCATGTTGATCGAATGGTTTGTTTGTTCCTGATTGCTGACTCAGTGACTACGATGAGATCCACCACTTGGATCTGCTGTGATATAGAGACTGCAAATGTTTAGCCTAAATCATTTAGTTCATTTCATTTTTGAATGAGTGTCAACCATTTTCTTTTGTCCTGGGACCTAGGCCCCTCGGTTAGATTTTCTGGCCCATCTGTTTAAGCTTTTTGCATCTGTAGATAAATAGTAAGAACACCGACAATATTGGATGATACTGTATATGTATCACTATAGGACTACGCTGTTGTACCGAAATGGAGCAGGGATTAAAAAAGGGATTAAAAAAACTTTCAATATCTGGAATTATTATTTACTGCATGTTAAAAAAGTGTATTAACAAGGTGAAATAAAGAAAAACAAAGGCTTTATTGAGGAAAATAAACACTGTAGTGGTACACAAACACCAATTTTTGCATGTTGAATTTAAAATTTGAACGGTATAAAACATTTAAAATAATATTTGTTTGTCCAAATACAGGACAAAAATGTAAACTATATACAGGCTTTTTTCCAACACATCTCCTCTTTGGTGACAAAGGTGCTGATTCGCTGACTTCCTGTAACAGTGCAAGTTAAATTACCATAATAACCACAAATTCAACATCTCTGATTTCAGAAACCATTGGAATTTTTCCGAATGCACAAACCTTGGGGTAATTACGGTAATGCAAACTGGGTTTGCACAAACATATCAACTGTGATATGCTCAGTGTTAAAGGGTTTAAATTACTTCAAAAAGTGCTCTCATTACTTATACTAAATTATCAAATTCTCTGACATTGTAATGATGATGCCACTTATATGGCACTTATACGATGGGGAATTTATATCTCTTCAATTATGAAAAGTCTCCTTTACACCAATATTTAAACGTTATATTAAATGTCAGTCATCCGAAGTTGCCCTCTAAACACAACATTCCCACCAAATTGGGTGAAAATCTGTCCGTGCAGAACCTGACCGTGTTTATATTTGTGTTGGTCAACTGCAGTGTTTATATTCTCACACTGTTCACAACAATTTAGTCCCAGTCAGAAAGCAGAGCAGTGGTCGGGTCAGTTTCAGTGCTTGTGTTGGCTGCGGACATGCCATTTAAAACGCCATCAGAACTTGTCAGCAGGCCAGGAGTTTTTTTTTTTTTTTTTTAGGAATTCGAGGCTTTCCGTTCCAGCTCTCACTTCCCCAAAGGAGAATCAAACTGGTTTACTCTTATTTGGTAATTTATCCCATCCTCATGTAAACAACTATAATGGGCACTGTGTGGAGGTTTATTTATGTGCATGAGGGCTGCGCGGATGTTTGTACAAGTACCACCATTTAAAAACCTTCAATATGGCTCAAATCCACATTTATATTGCTCTGAATTCCCACAATAAAAGCATTTAAAATGGGTGTTTTTCCACGTCTTTGCTTCTTGTGGAACAACAACCTAAATTTTGTGAATGCTGCTGCAGAAATGGTAAGGTTTCAAAATGGATACGGTTCGAGAAATGCTCCCAAGAGTGAAGGGGATTTGCTGAGTCTGTGATTCTCCTCTGTGGGTTCAACACCGTAAGAGTCTCCTTTCATATACAAATGGTCATTTAATCCATTGTTATTATTATATATATACTATTATTATTATATTATATATGTACTGATATTTTGCACGTTGTGAGATACCTTCTCTAACAAGCACCATGTCAGCTTTAATAAAATCACCATGCGACTGTAAACAAACCTTTAAAGAAACAAAACAAAAGATTATTACCTCAGGGTCCTTAACTGTAACTGCAGCCTATTCCTCGAGGCCTAGATTTATAAATGTATTTAGTGATAAAAGAGAGGGAGCAGGACTCGAGCAGGAAAAGTGCTTAATGGTCATAAAAGCTTCTATAATCATAGAGAATAATTCAATAAAATAGAAAGGTGAATGGTCACACGGCCGTATTTATAGGTGTATTATGTACTAAATCTGAAGCAACTGGCCGTAAAATCCTCCTTATATGTCAGGACATGAATAATGTTCATATAACAAACTGAACTCACCAACAACAACAACAGTACAGCCAAAATATTCGCATTCAAAAAGATCTTTTGCAGACTGCAAATCATGTTTATGTTTTGAAATCATGTTTTCCAATCATTGCAGTCAGTTAAGTCTCAGCTGCCGAGCAACCACGGGTTGCCAGTTACGTCTGACTTACAATGGCGGAGAAACCGAAACCTAAATGACCTCGGTATTTTGAATTTGAATGTAGTAACCATTTTTGGCCACATTCTTACATATGGCGCCTTTAAGTCTGTGTCCATTCGAGTCCATTCTTTGTGAGTTCTTATCGTCCATGGCTTCGACATTAATGTCCCCTCAGCCAAAGACAACAACTAGACAAGGTTTATCTAACATTACAGATCCATAACATCATATTAAATTGAGATAACACTTGCCTTTCTACCACTAGATTTCACTTTTCCAGTGTTATGTCTCGCCAAATTCCATAGTATTAGTTTTCTTAACAACTTCTATTCTGTCATAAATTGTCGGCCTTTTTCTTGTTAATGCATTTTTATTGCACACTAATAATATTTGTAAAACAGGTCTATCCTTTTTACGGCGACAATGACGGATCTGTAACTATGAACTTATAATCAAGCCTGCTTGGATGAGAGGTGAAACATGTTTAAAAGTGGAGTTGCTACTTGATGCAATGACCAGTTATGTCATTGTACATATTTGTAATGATGAACAACGAAAAAACTAATTTCGGTCCAATTTAATATCTGCTGTAATTGGAATATAATAGTGCTTGTGTATGGGAGATTAATCTTGAGGTATTTGTACTGTAACGATGCTGCCTTTTCCATTTGAATTTACACTGTTAAAATATTGACTGATTTCCATTTTTGTTCAGAGATACCCACTCTTTTCTAAAAATACACCCTTTTATAACAATATTGCATATTCCCACACTATCCAGTATCCAGCCTTTTTCCTCTGCAAATGTGCATTTTAAAGGACTACAAGTCTGTTCTATTTGCTTCTTCTCCCTCAAGTCTTTGTCTTTGTGCTCCCTCTCCTCCCACACATCATACTGTCTGCAGCCTTTTCCCCTCTTCAGGACCCCAACATACATGTTTACACACACTCCGTGTCCTCCTCTGTGGCTCAGGTTCAAAGCAAACATCAGCTTAAATGTTCGCTCACTTTGTTCTCGCTGCCTTCTTCCTTTAATTCAATTATTGGATGAGCTGTTGGCAGATCACTGTTGTCTCACAACATTTGGTTTACTTCATTTCAAAAGGTCAGAGGATTTGCTCGTAAGTTTATCTCTATAGAGAGAGCTGGGTGGAAAAGATACATACAGTGAAGTTGTCCCAAACTTTGTTTTAATTTCTCTCTTTCTCTCTCTCTCTGCCTGTTTTTAGAGTCGCCAAAGCCATGAAGCTGGCACTTTACGAAACTCCGGCAGGTTGGAGGTACTTTGGAAACCTGATGGATTCTGGACGTTGTTCCCTTTGTGGAGAGGAGAGCTTCGGCACAGGTATGATAATGATGATGCTGATAGGAGCAAATGTATGCATAATGTAAGGCTTTGACTATTTTTATTGCCATTTATGTAGCTCCTAATATGTAGACTACACATGTCCAAGAGACCTGAATGATAAAAGACTCACAACATCACTAATGCATGTCATTTTAAACATATACACATGTACATTAACTTTAAGTTAAGTGAAGTAAAAATTAAGTAAAAGATGCTCCAAGACTATCTATATATTATCTGGAACAGTCATTCACTCACAACAAAGCCCTCCACCATCAAAATGTCATCAATACAGAAAAGAAATGATCCACTAAATACAGAGACAGTGCAGCAGTAGCCTGTTTGCATGAGGGTAGAAGGTCACTCATACAAACCCTCGGTCCGTCTCGGAAAATATGAGTAGGTGTGCGACTGAGAAATCCCCCTCCTCTCAACGGCAGCTGTTGTTGAGGTGCCTGCAAACAAGGCCGTCACCGGAGGACTGCACCAGCCAGCTGCTGCTTCCTGAATATGCAGCTAAGCGTTTCCAGTCAACTTTTTTTTTTACTTGAAATTAACGGTAAAATTGGGCCGTTATTAAAATGTGTTATGATAACGCAGCGCACGCCGTTTAGAGATCGGGAAAATTCAACAAGGCACCGCAATTAAGTCCGGCCAGTGCGGTTAACTGCAATCCAGAGGTGTAATCCCACAGGAATTAGCACACACACAGTTTAATAGCAGTGCTGCGCATTGTGCTGCTGCAGATTCCGATTTTTTTGATTTAATGTTTTGTTTATTTAAACACACAGTATGCAATTTCTGCCTCTAGGGGTCTTTCGATCGAAAGGATAACAAAAGACTTGGTTTGATGGTGTCAGGAAATAGGAAATAGATGATTTGTTGACTCATTTGGTTACCATATCAATCAATTTTATTTATATAGCCCACAGTTGGGTTACAAAACACAGTTTGTCTCACGGGACTTCACAGGGTTGGTAACATCCTCTGTCCTTAGACCTTCGACCAGGCTAAGGAGGAAAAACTACCAGGGAAAAAAACCATTATAACGGGGGAAAAAGTTAGAAACCTTAGGGAGAACCACAGGTGAGGGATCCACTCCCTGGATGGACAGACGTGCAGTAGATGTTACCCAAAACATACAATACACAATTCCAAAGAATACGGAGTAAAAAGTCTATCAATGCCACTGGATCACTGGGTTTGTCGCAGCCTGCAGTGAAGGCTGTTGTGATCAGAGACTTGGGGACGTTTCCGTCCTGGCCTCATCCCGTTCACTGGTGACACCATATGTGTTTGCAAAATGTTCAGCTAACAGCTATGAGTTGTCGACTTTGCATTTAACGTACCACTAAACACATAAACGTCCCATCGTAACGTCCCTTTAAAGACGAGGATTCCCTTCCCCTCCGCTCTATCTCACCAGGGCTGCTTCAAATCTCGAGCTGAACGTGGTGCTTCCTGACTGCCTGTAGCTCCAGTCAGAGTCACATATAATAAATGTGAAGGCTGTGACACTGACTGCATGTGTAAATAATCCCCATTCTTCTGCTATAAAAGGAAACGGGGGCTCCATGAATCACTGAAACATGTGAACAGGCGTCCAGTGGTTTCTATGAATGCAAATAATGTGCATTTGCTCTTGCCCTCTGTCTACAACTGTCAAGCTTCCTTACCTTTCCTAATGCCAGTGAATCATTCTCTTTATTGGGAGTGGATATCACTGATGTTTGACAGAGCGAAATGTAAAAAGTGGGGGAAAAATCCTGAACATGAGAAACAGTATGTAAAAATGTGTGTAAAGGAGTCGAGTCGGATAAGAGAGCAGCTTTTAGAAAAAACGAGGGAGGGAGAGTCTGAATATGAGAAGTATTGACGAGGAGGAGAGAAGTGGAAGCAGCAGAGAGCACAGAGGTCTATGGGAGCTCTCTCGGTGTCTCGCCATGTAAGGCCAAAAGCTCAGAGACAGAGAGAGAGCGAGCTGCAGAGTGGTAAATCATCAGAGCTACTCACCACTCCTGCTCCTCACTACCTCCCCATACACTTATTCAAACACACAGCATGACTTATGGCACGCAACATGTAAAAAAAACCACACATGATGTTATGTAATACTTCTTTTCTAGAAGTTTAACATACTAAGATCAAAGACAGTGAGGCAGACTGAGAGTAACAGAAAACTTTTGTCCCCAGTGTTGACTAGTACATGAAGATTTAAAAGTCTTCCAGTTTTAAAAGTGAGGTCCAGGAAGTAGGATGAAAGTAGAAGGTAGCCACCAGGGGGCGACAATGCTGGTTGCAAAATATCTGTTAAGTCAGTTTAAATGGAAGTCAAATGGAAAATGAGCCTAATTCCTTCTTCATTTATGACAGTCTTATGGCTACTGTCAGGTCTTCTTCAAGATGATGACGCAAGCATGAGGTTATTTAAGAAATTAACGTTAACATTTTGTGCGTGGGTTTTCTCCGGTTTCCTCCCACTGTCCAAAAACATGTAGATATGGGGATCAGGCAAATTGGTCACTCTAAATTGACCTTAGGTGTGAGAGTAGACGGTTGATTGTCTCTATTATGTGGCTCTGTGATGGACTGGGACCTGTCCAGGTTCAGCTACGATTGGTACAGGAGTGGAGACCAGTGTGATGCCTGGTTGCAGATGAATTTTGAGTTCCAAAAACGGTCATGGCACAAGCCAATGGCAAATCTCTGGGTTTAAAATGGTAGTTCCTGTTTCATCTGTTTGACTACATGCTTTTTATATAGTCTGTTATAGTGCAAACGCCACGTTGCTTTCCATTTGATCAACTCCTCCATCATAACAGAATGGTAATTTTCTAGATTTCATTAAATGTATTAGATTTACTCAACCTCTTCTTGTGTCTTCAGTTTTGGTTGCATATTAGAGCAACCGCATCGCTGTGTAGTGTAGTAAAAGATGTGGTTGTGCCTCAGCGGTTTACTAATTAGATTTATAGGTGATCGTCTGTGTCTGGTGTCACAGAGTCAGACAGAGGGAGACTGACCATGAGCCTGGGATTAAATAATGACATCAGTTTCCTAACAGCTGTATGATGCTACAGCCAGACATAGACCTTGATAGTACACTTCCCGTTTACAGTATTTTTTATATTTAAATCTACTGTATACTATACAATTATGTATATTGTAAAAGACATCAAAATCAGCATCTTTTTCAGCTAAGCGTTTCCACTTTGGCCTCTTGCTGGGAAACATTATGAACATATTCATCAAACATGTCAGAGTGTTCCCTGAACAGCTAGCTTTACTGTGCAGCTGTCTTTGACAAACAAACTGATAGCTCCCCAATGAAGGAGACTGACGAAGGGTGTGATCTGCCTCTCTGACTGGGTGTATTTAGTGTGATTATTTGGGGGTGTGGGGGAGTGGACATGTGGGAGATGCTGTTTGGAGGCATGTGGCACATTTGGTATGCAACCCAACCCATTCACTCTCATTTAAAATGCTCTTTCATAGGTAAATGTGGCAAAAGGGGTTTCATCTGCAAGAGATATATTGGAACATTAAGCACACGGCAGAGTCATGTCATGTTTTCTTTTCATCTTTAGGTTCAGATCACATCCGTGAGAAAGATGGCCTGTGGTCAGTGCTGGTGTGGTTGTCCATCATGGCAGCGAAGAAGCAGGGCGTGGAGCAGATTGTCCGAGAGCACTGGACCCGGCTTGGACGCAACTACTTCTGCAGGTAATCAACCAATTCATCTGAGAGTCTGAGTCCTTTAAATGACTATATCTGGAATTTATGTCAAACCAACAAGGCCTGAACTTCATGGCCCCGCTTTCCCCAGATAGGCTCAACCTCTGTATCAGGACCAAAGCCAAATATGTCTTGGAGAACTTCAGCTTCATCTCCTCCAGTTTTTATAAACTCTCCCTGTAAAGGCAGAGACAGTTCCTGCAGTGTTCCCATTGACATTAGCTACAGGCGTTTACATGATGCACATATTCCACAACGTGATGATGTAGAGGAGAGAACGTACTGATCGGGCCAAGCACCAGATGATGTGTTCGTTAAAAACAATCATAACATTGATCATGTTAAAAAGGTCCAGAGTGGTATTTAGGAAAGCTTATTGGCAGAAATGCAATATACTGCCCATAAAATGTGTGATTTCTAAGGCCGCCATTCTGTGCCGCCATGTTTCTACGGCAGCCCGAACAAACAAAACAGCCAAAGCAAACCAACAAACAACATCCTTTCTGGTCACAGAAGGCCACCATTGTTCTGTGACATGGTGAACTGCAGTGTCACCACTAGATGTCACTAATTCTTACACGCTGGACCTTTACGCTACATTGTCATACCATATACTCACTATGTCTGAGTGTGTTTTATCTCTAAAATATTTCCTAATATTTTCTCTCTCTGCTCTTTATCAGGTTCGACTATGAAGGCCTGGATCCCCGCGTAGCTTTTTACCTGATGAGGGACCTGGAAGGAGTGATTTCGGACAAAGCGTTCACCAGTCAGAAGTTTGCCGTCGGTGACCACATATACAACGTGGAGAAGGCTGACAACTTTGAGTACATCGACCCTGTGGATGGAAGTGTGTCCCGAAACCAGGTGAGTGTAGTAAATGCAGTGTTCGACAAGTAGAAATGATAGGGAGGTTCGAAGTAATAATACTTCAAGGTTGCACTTATCCAATATGATATCAGCTCGAATATTGACCTTATCAAAGAGATCAGGTGTCAACATCTAAAAACACTGGGTGTTGTTTAAAAACCTGTCACTCATTCAGTCACGGAGGCAGCCAGTGTTTTGCGATCTGTGGTAGCTTACACACACATACAGTACGACATGTTTTTTAAATATGTAAACCTTAAGTTAAGTGTAGCAGCCGATAACAAGGGTGTTTTTAAAGGTTATGTCAAGACTGATCCAAACTTCCAGACTTCACTGCTCACTCCTCCTTTTCCCAGACACATCCAGAAACTACGGTGGCCTTCACATACCAGAAAGGATACTCTCCTTCCCTGTTTCCGTACTCAATAATTTGTGTTTCTATTTCCACACCCGCTTGGTCTGATTTAGTCTGTGATGCAAGATGGTAGCCTCCACAAGGCGAGGCCTCTACATCAAATACATATAAAAGGATTATTTTAAAGCAATGAAAACCAGTTTCTATTTGAAAGCATTTAAACTTTGAAACATCACACTTAATTCCTAAATATTACAGCTGATCTAATTAATACATTTCCACAGACCTTATACCTGTATTAACATGTGACTTGGAGACATATTTTATGTTGACGATCACACGGTTCCTCCATCTTACTTTCTTTTATACACACACACTCATAGTCTTCAGCCTCTTGTGGGCCAGACCACACACTGAGCGTCGGTGTTATCTCATCGGGAAGGTTCCATGTTTGGACATGACAGTCCTTCTTCCATGTTCAGCCATAAACATATGCACACAAACACAGATTACATACGGCACAGAATGCTTCGCACACACACACACTAATAACTCCCTCACTCACTGTTTCCCTCCCTCCCTACCGCTCCACCAGTGGAGTTTACCCAGCTGACTCCCTCTGTTCTGTCCACAAATGTGTGGAATCTCATTCCTGGCGTCAACACTTCTTAGCATGTGCTCCACCTAATACCACACACAGGTTCACACAGCTATCCTTTTAAGGCCCGTCATTCACTTGGTCAGCCTAACCAGTGCATTATCCCTAACCCTAATAATAACTAGTTAATGCCTTACCATAACTTTAACCTAGCCACTATTCCAACCTTAGCCCCTAAACTTAAGCGGTTTCTCAAAAATGAGGTTCTGCCTCATCAGGGCCAGGTTTATCCTGAAGAGATAATGAATACAAGAATATAAACACACTTCCATGACTTCAGAGGACATTGCATTGACTTACATTCATTTCCTGGAGACTTACTCCAACCTACTGGCCTAATCTTAACTTTAAAACACATTTTAACCATAAAATATAGGGAACTTGCTTTTTGTCCCCATAAGGAAGACAGGTCCCCATAATGTGAGTGTGTAAACAGATTTATGTCCCCACAACATTAGTAAGTGAAAACATGCATATTTTTTATTTTATTATTTCTAGTCAAGAATGCTTTTTAATTTATCAACATAACCTCGCCAGCCACTTTATTACGTGCACCTGTTTTGTTAGCATGTTAGCGCAAACATCTAATTAGCCAATCATCATCACATGGTAGCAACTAAAAGAATTTAGGTATGTAGTTCTAACAGAGCATTGGAATGAAGCAAACATGGTATAAGTTTAAGTTTAAATCAAAAGTGTCTCTAATCTGAATACTCGGCTGTTTTTAACCCTGGTTACAGTGACTCCACAGCACACAGTTTGTCAGTTGGCCCAAAATGTTTTTTTGACCTCACTGGTAAATCCTCCGTCTGCCCAGTGTGTGTTATTACAGCACACATTCCTCCCACAACAGAATTATATCAGCTGTCGTCTCACTTGCAGCAAGTGTGTTTGAAGGGGAGGGCATTGGCACAAAGACACACACAGACACAGACACAGACACAGACACACGCACGCACGCACACGCACACGCACACACACACACACACACACACACACACACACACACACACACACACACACACACACACACACACACACACACACACACACACACACACACACACACGCAGAGAGACACATTTTTGGGATTTACCCAGCAAGGGACATGGCAGTTTTTCTACAGTATATATATCTTAGGCACATACAGTGTAGATGAATTCAGAGACAGATGGATAGATAAACCGACATAACTGTAAAATATGCGATGCCTAAACATGGACACTGAAGCCATACTCTTGTTTTGGGGGTTGTTAAAAGGTCTGTGTGTAACATTTTGGAGGGTTAAAGATGGCAAAAACTGCCCATAAGTATGTTTAAGTAAGTTATAATAAAAAATAATAATAATTTGATTATGTAGCATTAGAATAGAAAAAAAGATGTGTTCTATAGGCAAGGGCATTGCATTATAGAGGCTGTGATTATTATTTCCTTACTCTAACACACCTGATTCAGATCATCATCAAGCACTGCAGAAGCCTGATAATCAGCCATTAATTTGAATCAGGTGTGCTGGAGCAAGAGAACTTATAAAACATACAGGACAGTAGGTCCAGGATTGAGAAACCTCTGGCTTTAGAACAAGGAAAATGTCCACACTACTTCGATTTATCGGGGAACCATCAATGTATGTATGTAAAAGTATGTTTTCCCAGATCTGTTTCTGACACTTACAGTCATTTCCTTCAGTCTCGTGGCCTGTTTTTTTTTTTTTTGCTGTGATGTGTGCATTGTCAGCTGTACATAGACATGTGTGTGTGATTTACACTCAACAAAAATATAAATGCACGAACAAAAACTTGTAGTTATAAGAAAATAGACATTTTATGTACCATATGACATCATTTGAAAAAAAAAAATACTATTTCTGTGTCTCAAATCCAAGAATTAGTCTCACTTAAGTCACAGAATACTCATGTAAATGGAATGATTTCTATCCAATCTACAGTCGAGCCTATTATTAAGATACACTTATAATAAAGAACTGGTGTGGTTCTAATTTGGGACCCTTGATATTTGCAGTTGCAACTGTTTCTAACAGCCTCCAGATAGCTGCTGCTAACCTATTGTTAGTGATGAGCTGATTTACTCACAGATAGAAAAAAACAGCCAGCCAGGCCGATGGTCGGACATCTTTTTCTTGCTCGAATCAGATTAGAAGTGCCACGGTCTATAAAAATGAATAGCTGAGTCATTGTTTAAAGAGGTTAACAGCTATTACTGTATGTGGTTAACGTTGTACTGGGGCAACTATTACTTCCACAACAGCTCATTAAACTCCTCTTAAAGGGAAAACACTCATCGTTTGTTGATGTTAGGACATTTTTTTAGTGCTGAACACAAATATTACAACAGAAAAGTCAATCAAAGTAATCCTGTTCAATGTTTCCCAAAACATTTTGCGGTCTTCTCTCCCTGAGCTCGTCTTTTGCTCTAATGGGATAAGGAAAGAGCCGCTGTGGAATCCAGCTCAGATAAGAGTCATCACGCATTCATTAGTCAGAAAAAAAAAAATCATCTTATCTTCCTTTACGTCAGAGAGCAGAGCTGTAGCTGGTCACCCCAACACAACAATTTCCTGTTTTCCTTAAAAATGTTCAGACTGAGTTCAAAGAGTGGACAGATTTTGATGTAATTGCCAAAAACTGTATATACTTTTAGTTCCCTCTAGTGGATATTCACATGTACTACATTAAAAAAACTATTTTTTTTTAAATATACAATACCAAATGTATGATAAACCAATATTTAAATATTTAACTGAAGCACGCAATGTTTTTTTTTTTGCTGTATGTTGAATTTTAGAATGAAGTTGTCAATGATTCACTTTGTCCTCACACTGATTCAAATCAATGAGTCATTTTTGATAAAACAGCACAACGAGACCCGTGCACAGAACCTGTGCTGGTTACGTGCAAAGACGTTATACGAGTTGCATTTCCTCATCCCATGTTATTATAAGCAGAATAAGATAAGATATTTCTTTAAGACTCACACAACGGGGACATTTGACACAGTTATTACAGAGTTAACAGCGAAAGAAAAGTAAAAGGAAAGGCATGGAAAGTAGGCACAACATCAGGAAAAATATAAATGTAAAAACATGCATACATAAGTATACATACATACAGTGTGAGGTGGTATATTGTATATTTTTGACTCGTCAAGTTGCCATCGCATGAATGGGCAGATTTATAATGAAGTCCTGGCTTTGTTTGCTTCCAGGGTTTGAGGATCATCTTCAGTGACGCGTCACGCCTGGTGTTTCGGATGAGTGGCAGTGGGGGAGGGACGGGCGCCACCGTCCGCATTTATGCCGAGAGCTTCGAGAGAGACCCCGAGAGACACGACAGAGAGACACAGGTACAGCGACCACAGTGTGTTCTAGGACAGAGTCATTATGCCAAAATAAAACTATTTAAAAAGGGTCCAATCTGTAAAAGAGGGTGTGTCAGCAGAAATGTAATATACTTTTAATATAAGTATGTTTGAGACAGTGGCGGATGCTGGTCTTTCAAACAGGTAAAACTAATTTCAGGCCCAGTTATTTATACATAAATAATCATCCATCCATCCATTATGTACTGCTTTATGTAAAACTGAAATGGTATAATGTATACGTACGAATGAAAACAGTCTATATTGCCGACCAAATAACACAACGACCAACTATTTGTCTACAGACACACAGCACAAGCCCAGTGTCCGTGCCCCACCCACCGCTCCATGGAAGTTGAGCTTCCATGGAAGTTTTTGCCACATTTGTCCAATCAGCGCTGAGCTGGTTTTAATGCGGAGGCTACTACACTTAATTGCGTCCTAGCGCACGTTCAGTATTAAAATGTAAATACAACACAGCACATATTTGACTCACATTTGAAGGGTCCGTTGCCGTCTTAGAACAATCGCCGCTGCTTTAACATGAAAATGGTATCGTTTCTGCAGCTTTAGCGTTTTATATGTACTTCAGGAAAGGGCCTTTACAGGTTGTCACTTTGCACATCATGTTTCTACCGTAGTTCCCCCGACATCCCCCTCCAATCTGCTGTCTCACCTTTATACTGTATGTCACAAATGCTTAGTCACTGTAGCTTTAATGTGCAGTTTTTGTTATCGTTTGCCATCATTTCTGATTTCAAACATTGTTATTAAGTTAGAAGCCTCAGAAGCCACAGTTGAAGACTTGATTTTCACACGACACTGCTGAAGTTGATTGACTTGTAGACTTTGGAGTGATTAGGAACACGATCGTACCTTTCCTTGGGTAGTTCGGATAGCTGGTGCACTTTAACCATACAGAGGCTGTAATAAGGTTGTTGTTGTCATCATGGCTAGACAGGCCTCATTTAGGTTTCAGTATGAAACATTATGTGCTTTCATTCACGGGAGACACCCATGTTTTCTAAAGCCTCTTGTCAACCAAGACGAATCCTATGTGAAATCTATGACTTTAAAGTGGTTTTCCAACAGTATGAATCAGATATAATTTAGAAACAGACGAAGGATTCATAGTTTAGTAGCAATAAATATAAAAACAAGAATCATTTACCTTCTGCGTTTCAGTGAACAGACAATCTCTCATTAATAATCGATCGTAAATAGAATCATAATTCATTCCTAATCATTCTGCTCCTTACCCAGCACATAAATCATTACACAACATGTACGATTAACAGGCCTTTTAAGCTTATGTTAGGCTGGAAACACTGCAGATACTGCAGTTATCTATGGCTGAGCAGCAGAGCCACACAGTCTGTGTGTGTGTGTGTGTTTTGGTGTTTTGTCTCCATTGACACTGAAGCTGCTACGTTTAACCTTTACAAAGTGGACTGGACTATGTATTGTGCATCACATGATAATGAAGGATTACAGTTGACTCAAAACTCCTGAGTCAAGCCATATAAATGTTAAGCAACGTTGGGTGACCTACAGAACCGAGCACGTAGAGCAACATCAAATACTGTGATATACACTCTGTGATGCTGTGCAGCAAACACACGCTGCCGTTTGTTCTTTCGTCCTCATGCACATGTTTTGTGTTTTAAATGATTTGTCACCTCTGATCCAGTTGTCATGGCGCAACTCGACGTTTCCTCATTGCCGCTTTCTTTCTTTATTGCACCGCAGTCTTTCCTGTTGAGCAGACTTTATGAATGAATGAATGATTTCAGGAGTAACAAGAACTGTGCGACAAACTCGGCTATTGCCTCAGTAAAATCCTCTTTACATGCGTGTTTTCGCAGTCTTTATAGGGGCCACGATGACGTCAGTCAAACTGGGTTAGTGAATGTGGCATTTGTTTTAACTGTCTGTTTAACTGTGTCAGGTTTTTGGCCCCAAACTCACATGATGCCTGCACAACAAAGCAGCTCATAAAAATAACATATACAGCAAAAGAGGTTAATGTCTATGAGGAGAAGTACTGGATGTTAAGATTAGTTCTTCAATAACAATCACAAGTTCTGTTCATAATGTCTGAAGTGAACTTAAAAAACAACAAAAATCTAATTACTTAGTGGAACTCTAATAAATAAAATACAGTTTTGACCAGTTTTGTTGTTTTTATGTCTTCTGTGATCATTAGCAGTTGGATTAGAATGATGTGACAGTTAGTTTGTTATATGAGCAAACTGTCAATGAATTTATCTCTTACAACATGTTTTTGTAAAGCTCAAGCAAGTCTTGAGTAAACCTTTTTCACAGCAGACATGAAATAGTTTTTGCCAATAACGTTAAATAGAGTTCCCATCCAGGCTTAAGAAAGCCTGTGTCGTGCTATTTTTCAAGTGTAAGAGTAAGAGTAAGAGTTTTTTCTAAGAGTGTAGTAGTTTAATTCTCCTCACTGAAAAAGTCTTGACTGTTCTGTGTGTTATGACTGCAGGTGGTGCTCGGGCCTCTGATCGCCATCGCATTGAAGATCTCCAGCATCCATGAGAGAACGGGTCGCCGTGGACCTAACGTCATTACATGAGCAAGCATGAAAACACACACACACACACATGCAAACACTCGCATTCACAGTCATCTACCTGTATCACGCAGACTAAAAAGGCTTTTTTTTTTTCTTTTTTCTTTTTAAATGTGCCTTCTCTGTAGCTTCAGTTTCATTATTTCTTTAAATGTCATCTAAAGTGAATGAGCTTCTTGTTACTGCTGCAGTTTATTTAAAAAAAAACAAGAAAACGTCATGAGCGTCGCACATTATTATCAGTGTATTGATGGGCTGTGTGGAACAGTGTCAGAAAAACACAGAGGCTATTTAATTATCATGACGGGCAAATAATGAAAACAAAAAAACAAGTTATCAGTGCGCAGACTGACATTTAAGGATATTTGTTTTAATCCACACTGATGTTTTTTTAATCACGTCTCATGTTGCTCGTCATGTACATTTCCTCTCACACAGTGTTTGTCTTTATTTTCATGCAGAAATAGAAATCGTTTTTTTGTGTCGAATCTTCTCTATGAAGGACGATGAGGACAAAAAGATAAACTAATGTCGCTTCTTTAAGAAAAGGAACAAAGAAGGAAAACAAATTATTAAAACCTTGGGAAAGATTACAGTACATCACCATACTCGATTATATATTTCTTTTCCTTTTAAAAAAAATAAATAAATCCAAATAAACGTTCTGTGTGTAGTGGTTGTTCTGGTTTTCTTTTATAATTGAATCGGACGCATCCAACGGGACAAATAAAAACACATCAGAGTGAGAGATGCTGCCTTCAGGCGCTTTTCAGATTTTAATTAAACATGTTCTTAATGAAGAGCACCATCCTGGGCTGATACTTAGCGCCATGATTGAACATCCTTGAGGAAAAGTGGAGGCCTTTTTTGTGTGTGTGTGTGTTGTTGGGCGAGCACCTGTATGTGGAAACTGTAGAAGCTGTTGTGTTGATAAGAAACCAGGCGGGTGTTTTTTTTTTTATCACTGTACGGCCTGAACGAGACACACAGAGAGCGGGATCTCGTAAACGCCGCTGATTGCCGTCATTACGAGTTGAGGATATGCCAGTGGATATCCGCAAGGATGTGTTCACTTAGTCAGTCAGACATTACAGGTTATTGCCTCATGCGACCGCTTAATAATGTCGACGCTTATTTCTGAGGCTTTTGAATGGAGATCAAAGTTTGACACCTCACAGTTTTCAGGTTTTTTTCACATATGATTAGTTGGATTAAATGTTCTTCAATAATCCCAAACTTTTATAATCTGTGCTTTAAAGTGAGCACATTAATGCTTCACTGGTGTTTTTATTGTGCTGAACTTCTTAACTCAACTGTCAGGTGAACCTCAGAAAGAACATTGTAAGGACAAATCATGACTGGAGAGACATTATGGCTCATAACAGAATTAAAATTATACTACACTTACAAATATTTTACATTGTACACTGTATCTGTCTGATTTATTCGAAAGTAAACATGGAATAAGTGTTTAATAACACTATTTTTTAATATTCTTGGTTCAGGTCAGACAAAGTTAATCCAAATTATATCAAGTTGCCCAGTAATAAGGAAAATAATAATAATAATACTAATAATAATGATTATTGTTGAATATTTAGAAAGAACAATAAAGTGTTTTTTTTTGTAAATACCTTGACATTTTTATTGTGTAACACAAAATACAGATCCCTGATCACATGTAGAATAATTCATTTATACACATTTACATACAGAGGTCTTTGATTTCTCAATTTGGAAATAAAGTGCAGGTACAAAAGTAAAAAAAAAAAATAATAATACAACTTTGTCTGTGCAAGGAACAGGATCAATCATGTCATGTCTTGAACATGAAGCTAATCCTTTATAAACATCTGTGTACGATCACAGTTCAGAGGGAAAGTGCTGGGTACAGATCCACGACTCGGTCGTCCTTGGCCCTTTTTCCTATTTTGGGGCTCAGTCTGGAGCTCGTGCCTTTGTGCAAATCAGCACCTCGTCTCTCAGGACAGGAAAGCAGAGACACGTCTCTGTCTCTCCCTTCTTCAGTTCAGTGTTTGGACAAGGCCTCTCTCCGCTCGTCTGCACCCGCCTGTCCCTGCTGACAACGCTCCACCTGACTGTACCGAGGAGGCTGCTCCCAGCTCCACGTGAAGTCTGGGGCCTCGGAGCCGTCCTGGTTGTACAGCGGCGGAGCGAGAAGGGTCAACGCGACGTCCACCGCGTCGACCACGACCACAGTTTCGTGGACCGAGTCTTGGCTTCTCTGGGAGTCTTCGTATGATGGAGGGAAGGAGCTCGGTCTGCAGAAAGAAAGGAAGAGAGAGAGAGATGTGTTAGTTTGGTTTTACAGAGACAATGTGCATGTCATTAAGATTTAGTCATTAATCCAGGATTTAAATTGTGTGTTTAACCAATGTACTACTCTGTTAGAAATAAGGGTTCTTCTACAAGGGCTGAGGTTCTACCTGGAACCATTTGCTTCTGAGGGTTCTTGGTAACACTAATGGTTCCAGTAAGAACCATTTTGATCCAGAGAACCCTTTAAAACCTCTTCCCTGAATACAGGATTTTAAAAGGGTTCTTGATAACACTAAAAGGGTTCTCCTATGAGGACAAGACGAAGAACCTTGTATGGTTCTACTTAGCACTTTTATTTCTAAGAGTGTACTCTTGAAATAGGTTTGTTTATGCTCAAATTTGCTCTCGTCATGTCATTATATTGTGAATACTTTGTGATAGTCATACTCATCTCAGACATATTTACCCAGTATGTCGTCATTACAAAAAAACAAATGTTTTTCATAAATGTTTGTGTAGTTTCCTCCAAAAATAATCTATTTCTAGTTGTATTAAAATATTAAATACATTACTTTACTGTATAGATTAATGGAAACCTACTTTTGCTTATTGAAATGTACTTTGACACCTTATCATGGTTCAAATTCTGTGGTGTACATTTAGATTTATCACTTCATTTTCTTTTGGATACATATTTTATCATATGAATATGAGGTGTACAGAATATACTACAATCATAATAATAACAATGATAATGTAACTATTACAGGTGTTTTTACCTGTCAATGGTGAAGACCTGGATGTGATTCCGATGTCCTCCTCTCTGGTACATCTTGGTCTTCATGTTGTGACACATGGTCCAGAAGACCCCGGTGATGACGACCACGAAGCCCATGACGATCATGACGTAAGCTGGGATGTTCGCACGTTTAGACACCAGGTAGACCCCGAAGAACACCAACGCAAATCCCAATCCAGGCAGCAGTAAGCGAGCCAGAGACCACAACCGCTTTGTCACGTTCATGATGATTTAACTCACTTGAAGAAAACCTCCACAAGTCTTTTCCTCTGTTTTTCTCCACAAATCTCACAGAGACTGATTTCAGATACATAGATGGCTTAGATTCATCCCGTGGCAAATTCACACATCACATGTAATGCCAACCAATGCTGTTGCAGCTGAAAAGGTGTGTGACACACGTTTCTCTGCCTCCTCACACACACACACACACACACACATACTGTAAGGGGAGGTTTGCTGGAATGTTCCTCCCTCCTCGGTTGTATATTAACATTGTTATTGATCTGGGGTCAGAAGGATGAGCGAGATAGGACGACTGCAGGCAAAAAACATTGAGAAAATTATTTTGGCTGAGAGCTGATAAGAGAACAATCGACGAAACTCGGTAGTGGACATGGTGAGTGCTGCATATCTCAGTATACTGAGGTGGTTTATGTAACGTTAAAAGCTGTGGTATGATGTGTAAAATGAGAGGTTACATAAGGTAAAAGAGGTGATAAAGTGTTTTAGTAAATTCACTTACTTTCTCTTTTTCAGTTTTCTGACTGTTTAAAATCTTTAAGGTAACTTTTCAATTTGTGTTCATGTTTGTATGAGTGCATGTGCGTTGTTTATTTCAAATTTAAAGGGGACATTATATCCCATTCCTCCAAGTTAACCTAGTTCCCTGGTGTCCTAATGAACATGTCTGTGACATGCTTTGGTCAAAATACCATAAGGATGAAGCACCACAGTAGTTCAATCACCCTGCCAAAACAGCCCTGTTCAAAATGCTCTGTTTAGTAGTATCTTTAGGTCCACCTTAAAAAAAAAAGTAAAACGAAACTTAAGGGACAGGAAATGACATCAGCCACAGAGGCTACTGGGAGCCAACAGCAGTTAGCATTTGGGAAAAGTGATCATTTGCAGGCTCTAGCAGGCACATTGCTATCATATAACATGTATCCACTGGACAGATAAATCCTCTGAGGCTGGAAGTTTGTGTAGAACTCTGTGCTGCACTGTGGAGCCAAGAATAGAACTTTTCGCGGACTTCTGGGCGCCGTTGCCCTCACAAGCACTCACTCTTGCATGTTTTATGGACAAAGCGGAGCTCCGCAAGAAAAAAATTCCAGGAATTTAGCGTCTTGTGACGTCCCAGTGAGAGCGGAAGTGAACATCCCGTTTATCTCCTGTACTTAGACTGAGGAGGACCACAAAAACATGAGTGAGTCATCTTTTTCCACACTTTACCGACTGACAGAAATCAATTCAATAAAGTTTTTACTTGTATGACTTTGTGATATGAGAAACACTGCCTTAGTGCTTCCAGGTATTTGTGTCTCTGTCCTCGGGTCATGCCTCACTCAGTCTTTGGCAGATTTAATTTAATAATATTTGGTCACGATGAGGAAGAAGTATCTTAAAGGTCATGGTTAGAATCATAAATGGTCAATTGTGCTTTTGGAAACTGAGGTTTCCTTTCTTACCAAGTATCTTTACCTGAGAATCTCAAAAGGGTTGAAATGTAGGGAAACAGGTGAAGTCATTATAAAGAGAAAGTCTGGTTTGGTTACATTACATCCCCCAGAAAACCTTTTTTTTCACAGGAAAAAGCTTAAAAAGGTAAAATTCTATCTGATCACAATTATGATCAACAATGTTAGGATAAGGATACTAGATGTGCATTAGATGCATTTAAATGTTCTTAAACATATTGAAACATTTGGACATAATCTTTGTTTTCTTCACCCTCAAATGTGAGATTTGGTAAATCCCAATCCAGAGACTAATCTTTAAATAAAATCTACACATGAACTTTGGCCTTAATGCAACAAGCTGTACTGTAAAAAAATGTGACTTCCTTGTTACATAAAGCTGAATAATAAACAACAGGCGTGAGCAGACCACACCTAGAACTCACACCTTGTGCTCAAAACAACACTTTTCATGTTTTTTTCCCCCTCTTTTTCCTCCTGAAGTCTTGTGTCGTTTATGACTCTGCAGTGAAGACTTTGGATACTTTTATGCTTGTTTTCAGTGCAACAACTTATCTTTTTAAGCTCCTTGTGCAAAAACATTGTATTTATAGGACACATCACGTCTATAATAATACTAAAGTAACCGCGCTGACTCAGCATTTGGGCACGGTACCGTGACTCGTCCTCTCCGGCCTGCACCTTGTTCCTTGTTTATTGGTTAGCATCATCATAAGTCATCGTTTAATGATGCTGCATCATGAATGGTGCACGAGTCTGTCAACGGAGTCATGAATGAGATGTACCCGCTTTGCAGAGAATGTAACACTTTTATGAATCTTATCAGGCTTATCAGCGCAGAGTTAATCCCTTAAGCTTGGCAAGGTTGTTTTTTTTTTGACAGGTTAACACACCCTTGTGTTGTGTTTGATGCCTACATTCAATGCAGCTTTCTTAAAAAGGCCACAATTACTGAATGATGAGTGTTAATAGTGGTACTGTGCTGTGCAGAATATTAATATTTGTAGCTTATCCACACACGGTGTTATAGGGAATGGCCTGCAGCGAGAGGCACTCTGCTGTGTTTTTGAAGACGATTAACGATGACGTGAGCACAGTTCTTGCAGATAGCGTATATTCTGACAACTCTATCTTCAAGACTCTTATCACAAATCGCCTGCGCTGATATCGCGAATGAGCTGACTGTTAAAAAAAAAACAAGAGACGTCTTAAAACCAGGAGACTGACACTGCAATATGCTACATGCCACATGGCGGATAATCAGAAAAGAGCACACACACACACACACACACACACCTGGGCTGTGGTGTAATATCCATCTGGGAGTGTGTTATTGCTCCAGGGAGTTTCAGTGTCTCTGTCATTACAGCAGATTCAGAGGAGGTGAGAAAATCCTATTTCAAAGTGTTTTTTTCTGCTCTCCCTCCAGAGGACCGTTTTTATTTATATTAAATCACTGTATGCAAGCGCGTGGTGTGTGTGTCCACATTGTTGTTCTGATATACGCTTGGTCACCACATATTTAAAGTGAGAAAATGTAGTATTTCAACATTTCATACAAACATCTAGATGCATGTGATAAAATAAATACTATAATATAATACTTGTGTTTTACTGATCTATCAAGGAAGGTAACTCTGAACGCTAAATAATAGGATTTACATCATTTTTCACCTTACTCAAGCTTTATAGTTACCTCTCCACTCATTTGATTTATTTTGTGTCACCACAGCGTCTCTGGTGTGGATGTAAATACAGACCAATGAGTCATTTGTTGAATATCGTTTCCCCAACTCACTGTGTTGCGTTTATAATTTAATCAGGTATTTTTGCACAATGCCCTAAACCACATGTGTCAAACTCAAGGTCCGGGGGCCAGACGTGGCCCGCCACGTCATTTTATGTGGCCCGCGAGTGATTAATTGGTCTTGAAAGCCGGTGTGTTAAAATAGGTCTATGCTGCTTTAAGGCATGCGTTGTCCATAAACTACATTTCTTACAATGCACGGCGATTGCGCTACCCGTAAAGTGGCGGCACCACCGCTAGATCGGAGTGTTTCACTGTATACGCATCTTTCGACGAGTGAAATTGAATAAGTAAGAAATACAGAGAGTTATTTAGCAATGTTACCTTTATTTTACATTATATTTGGTTACATTTATTCTGTATGACGGTTACATCTGGCCCTTTGAGGATAACCATTATGCTGATGTGCCCTAAACTGATTATGTGCACTAAAACAAAAAATGCAATTTAAGCTAAAAACAGTGTAAATGTATAAAGAGTATATCTGTAACAGTATGTGTATTTGAAACCTTCACTTTATGCTCCCTGTAGGTTTCACACATACATATACACACGGCTTCTTTTAGACCTAATTATTGAGTGGTAATTATAGACATAGTGAGACAGAGAGCCATTAGCTGTGCCGGTTATTAATCAGCTGGACACTGATAAGGACCTGCCATCCCCTCTGTCATTAATACACATCAGGGTCAGACGACACACTCGGCACACTTGTTATGCAGAATCTGGCCACAAGACACACACACACACACACACACACACACACACACACACACACACACACACACACACACACACACACACACACACACACACACACACACACACACACACACACACACACACACACACACACACACACACACACACACACACACACACAGAGTGACTGGATATCAATGATTATCGATTGTTTCGACGGTCAAGTAATTCATGATCTGCATAAAAAGAAAAGAAAATCGTTTGTGTTTGTAGTACCAAGAGTGGTCCAGTGAGGGCGGTGTTGCTTTATTTTCTTTCATCACTGCCAGCAGTTACTGAGCAAAGGACCCTGCAGTAGTGCTTGGTTTATTCAAAAAAACAACTCAATATAAAAAAAAGAAAGAAATTTGAAATATTAAGTGAAACAATACCTCTCTTCTACCACATCACATTTAATATGTTCAAGAGTGGGTCAAAAATATCTCAAACTCACGACCCACGAAATGTGGCCACTTAAATGTTTGTTTATGATATTTATAGATTCATGGATACGTTTTCTCTTGTGAGTTATATATGAAAAACACATTTATATTGAAATTATGTAAAATATCCTCACAATTGTTATCGCTATATCAACATGGAAAATCATGATGTAGTTTTAAGATATCGCCCACCCCTACTGTTGTCTGAGACTTGAAGCTCATGTGGCCCCCAGGTTATTTGAGTTTGATAATATGTTCCATTTGGAGGAGATTTGGACTACTCAAACTACTAAATGTTTCCTGCTACAGTTTTTTTGTTTTTGTTCAATAATTTAATTGTTCGTAACACTTTATGTGACTTGTGAATGTTGTACTTTATGAATTATGCAAACCAGGTTTATTATGAACATACGTCTCAACCGTTTGGTAGAGGCCTGTATCTGAAATACTGCAGGGTCTAATTAAAAAAAAAAAAATTAAACTTATGGTTATCATAAGGAAATAAAATATAAAAAAGTAACGAGAATAGGGCGAAGAAACTTCGACATGTATTTGTCTTTTCTTCTTGTCCAAGTGGCTCTCCAACCACTCTTTCCACGTTAGGTGCTCTGGTCTGCGGTGTTTCACTGCTCTTTCCTGTCGTAGCCGTATAAAGCCTCGCACTTGTCTGGACTAGCTGAGGGAGGAGGGGATCAATGAGGAGATCGATCGGGTCCATGGGAGTCCTAATGGCCCTGTTGCTGCTCCCTGACTCCCTGCCTGGCTGCCTGAAACAACAGCAGGGAGCATCCTGTGTGACTTTATGTATGTATGTGTGTGTGTGTGTGTGTGTGTGTGTGTGTGTGTGTGTGTGATCCAAATCCTGTCTTCGACCCCCACTGAGTCGAGACCGACACTCAAGTCATGATACAGCACAACCTCAGTGATTGTGCTGTTTGATGGAGCTGATGGCTGAGGATGATCTGTATGAATTACAGGGCCTTTTACCTCATTTGAGGTCAAATCATGGTTTCTGAAAGTAGACTAAAATTACATCCCACGCTGTTATTTTTGGTATACAGTAAAGTTAATTAGAGTTGACTCAACTCATATTTTACTGTCAATTTAGGACGAGTTTGTAAACAAAATGTAAAACTAAAATGAAGTGCCTTGAAAGTAACACTTTAAATGCTGTTTTTTAATATCATTAACTCTGAACTTTCTACCCTAACGCCTCTTTCAAGGAATCTACTGACTTGGATTTAAATTTACAACACATTTTTCTGTTAATGGTTTAAATATATACATCTTTTCAGGTCTTTTCTATGTGTTGAAAGTTGCTAACTTTAGCATAGCTGCTAATGTTAGCAGCTAAACATTTGCTAACATTAGCAACTTTGCTAGTTGAATGATTATGAAAACGTAGCATACATTTAGCTCACATGTATCATTTTAATCTTAATTTGTGCTGACAAATTTCATGTGATAAATGTTTGAGGGGGGATTTTACTATCGAGCTTAGTTAAGCTAACGCTAGTACTGAAATGGACACAAATGATGACCTCCAGTGATGGAAATTCATTCTCAGTTCAGAAGGACCTGAATATTATATACTTTTCTTTCTTTAAGTGTTCAACATGTTCTCATGTGGTAGCTCAGGTATGTAAAGCACCAGGCTTATATCATTTTCAGGTCTTTTCTCAGTGTTTAACCTTTTGACACACTGTACACTGCCACAGTTGTTTCAAATTTTAGCATGGCTGCTAATGTTATCAGCTAAATTAACACGTTTTGCTAACATTAGCAACTTTCGCTTGTTAAACGAATATGAAAAAGTAGCATATGTTAGCTCACAGCTTGATTTGCTTCCATGTATCATTTTAATCTTAATTTGTGCTGACAAAGATCATATCTATTATAAATGTTTGAGGGGGGATTTTACTATTGAGCTTAGTTAAGCTAGACAAGCTAACGCTAGTACTGAAATGGACACAAATGATGACCTCCAGTGATGGAAAGTACTTCTCAGTTCAGAAGGACCTGAATATTATATCATTTTCTTTCTTTAAGTGTTCAATATGTTCTCATGTGGTAGCTCAAGTATGTAAAAATTAAGAACCACTGGCTCATATCATTTTCAGGTGGTGAAATCTTTTGACACACTGTACACTACCATAAAGTTGCGAACTTTAGCATAGCTGG
The DNA here is from genome assembly GCF_963457635.1 of Microchirus variegatus. Classification (NCBI taxonomy): domain Eukaryota; kingdom Metazoa; phylum Chordata; class Actinopteri; order Pleuronectiformes; family Soleidae; genus Microchirus; species Microchirus variegatus. The sequence goes on along the minus strand of NC_139819.1, from coordinate 9,988,876 downwards.
TAATGTTAGCAGCTAAAGTAACACGTTTTGCTAACATGAGCAACTTTGCCAGTTAAATTATTTTTTTAAAAAGTAGCAAACACTTAGCTCACAGCTTAATTTGCTTACATGTATCATTTTAATCTTAATTTGTGCTGACATATTTCATATAATAAATGGGGGGGGGGGGGGGGGGGGGGGGACCTAAGCTCTTTAAGAGCTCAACAACCACTGTCTGATATCATTGTATTAGGTCTTACTGCCACTGTGAGTGCAATTTAACATGAACTTTAAATGATACACGAACACAAAACCATACAAGCTTAGTGCTATACTTCACATGCACTGACATGCTAACTCTTCAGCCAGCTCTTCCTTCATGTGCACATGTCAGTGTCTCCCAGGTCTGACAAGCGACTGCATATATAGAGAGAGGAGAGCCTGATAACAAAGCAGCCTCAGCTGTGTCAATGAGCTCACCTGTGACTGCTTCCATCAGCCATGTTCACACCTGCACTCCCTCATGCAGTCACGCCGACCTCCACAATGTTATTACTTAAAACTACTATGAATCTGAATCTCTTTAAATGCAAACAACAGTTTAAAAGTTTCTGTTTTATTCAGAGGTTTACAAGAATGTGGACTTCAGACAAAGAAAATCTAGAAAATGATACTTGAATAGGCTGAAAGTGTTTAACTCAACTTGATTCATTTGGATTAGTAGGATGCTGAATTTGCTGTGCAATGATTGAGCTGACATTTATAATACTTTAACGCAGTTTTAACCTTAAAGGGATGCTACTTGATTGCTCGACAAGTGACCTTGGAATTAAGTTCCTAAAAGGACATTTATGCAAATACCATATGATTTATGTCCAGTACCAACATGAGGACAAAACCCACAACAAAGTATTGTACCCTGCAGCGAAGCAGGACAATGAGGGTATGGTGGATGGAAGCACTGGAAGGGTGAGTTGCATCTGAATTTTTCTGAAAATGTCCTAATTTACAGAACAGGTCTGCAAAACTGTGTGCTGACATTTCCCAGATTTCAGCGATTTTGATGTTGTCTTTAGTTTGGGAGCAAATTTAAGCGTGGGGTGGCACCTGGCTTGAGTACGCTCGATGCAGGACACTTGCCCACTGCCCAAAAATTTGAAAAATGTTGTCTGTGGCTCAGTGGGGAGATTAATCTCTTAAGTCTGAGGAAAAAGTTAATGGCTTTGCACACTTACGGTGGACAATAGAGTCTTATACGTTACACCAGACAGGGAGGGTCATTATGGGAATTGCTGGTATTTTCTTCTCTTGTGAAACCCGGCAACTTTTTAGAAGTGCAAAATTAAATTGGGCAACCCCTCAAAGGGTACGTCTGGTCTATTGTATTCTACATTTTTGCTCCCATAAAAATACACAAACCGACATTGTTTTGGTTCATCTCTCGATACTTTCTGACTTCCCCAAACTGGCACTCTGCCTGAATCTTGTGGTTCCTACTGAACACATAAATCACACATACTGTATATAATTCCTGAGCACTGTAGTTTTAAGAAAACCTCGCTTACAGAGGAAAGCGTGTGCTCAATAGTGTGCACGTTAATAAGCTCCCATAAGGCACTGGATGCACAGACAGCCCTTGATAATAGGATCATAACATGGTTAAATGTAATCTATTAATGGCAATCTTTAAAAATAGAAAAATAAAGAATACTTTTGTTATTAGTTTAGCAGTTGAGTAACATTTTAGTTCAGTGTCACGCTGCTAGGCTGTTTGACATCATAGATCTGACTCACTGGTATGGAACAAATAAAGAATTGGACACATTCAAAATGAGACACCATGGAATAATTTGGTTGAAATAAAACTGCCAAAAATGGTTTACGCGTCGGACAGCCAAAAACACGTGTGGCATCATTGGTTTCAACACTGCTGTATGTTGTTTTGTTGCAGTTGTAGTTTTCTTTGTGTTCACCGTCTGTCCAAAACCAGACCCATGTGGTTGAGTCCGGAGATGGTGCTGCTTGTCCATCATGTGAAGACATCACTTTAATGTTTTTCTTCTCTGCACCAGTCAGTTCTTCTTTTGTTACTGGTCTATTTCCTCAGCATTCTGACAATAACACTGTTGTGCTGTACGAGAGTTTACTCGGGACCGTACCGATGTTCCCCGGGTCCTATGTTCCCCGATTTGTATGTGACCGGGGAACATAGGACCCTTTCTCTAAACCTAACCCTAACCCTACCCATTTTCAAAAAAGGGTCCTATGTTCCCCTGTCACATACAAAGTGGGGAACATAGGACCTTTTTTGGAAAAACGGGGAACATAGGTACGACCCCGTTTACTCTGGGTTCTCTGGTTTACTCCCACAGTCCAAAAAGATGCAGATTTGGGGATTAGGCAAATTGGACACTCTGATACAGTTTAATCAAAAAGCCGGCCCTTATCATTCGTACTCTCATACAGGCTGTAATAATATGTTTTGTTCAAACTGCACTGTACTATATTTCTAATATTTAACATATACAAACAAGGCAATCAGAGATGGCACACTTCACCCCATTCACAAAACAAGCCTCTGGCGGCCTCTGCTGGTCATAGCGGCAAGTGCAAGTGCGGAAGCACAAACAAACGGTTAAACAAACAATCTGCAAGAACAATATTTCACTCCCACTACATGGGGTGAAGTAATAAAGCTCACTTACTGGTGTACTCACTGGGATCGCACACTCTGGTTGTGTGTTACGCAAAAAGGAGTCATGGCCAAATCACACACTCGGAGATGGCGGACTTCACCCCATTCACTCAACAAGCCTCTGGCGGCCTCTGTTGGTCATATTGGCAAGTGCACGAACACAAGTCACGTAGAAAAGTCACGTATACATCTTCCATGTCGTATCACAGCACAGAGGCGAGAAGCAACAGGGAAACACAACTGACAACCAAAGTTCCATAAGTCAAGCAACAATTAATTTTGTGGAATTATACGTTAACATTTATGACAAAATAGTAATTGCCGTTGTTACGCTACATTCCTCAAATTAAGAGTTCCCTTGTCACAACAGTTTTTTCGAATAATATAATTAAAGAATAAGCGATACTGTTTAGATTTTTTTTCTTAAAAACATTTGCGCTAATAGTTGTGTGTGTTCATGACGACTGCGTTCCTGAATGTGTGCATGTGTCACATACGGGTTTAATCACTGCCACAGTTGTGGCAAACGTACACAGCAGCCCACAGGCTGCAGGATTTGTGAGCCAGGAAGTGACAACGTATAGACCAAACGGCAGCCTCGACTTTTATAATGAGCCCGTTACAACTGTCTCCTCCCTTTAATGGCGTCATGTGGAAGTGTTTAAGTGTTTCAGCGCGAGTTTTAAATAGAGCGTTAATACGAAAGCATACACTTATGAGACTCTGACCCCTCTTCTTTTGTATTTTAGTTGTATTTTTATCCTATTTTGTTTAGAATTTTGCATGTTCTGGATGTCCATGTTTTACTTTACATGTTTTTGTTGTATCTTAGTTTTATTTAATGGTGTGTTTCATGCACTTTTTCTTCCCGTTTGTCCCTGCTCCTGTGCCTCCACACCTGCTCTTCATCTGACTCGTCGACATTGGCTTTACCTGTGAGGCTCCTCCCATCTCTGCAGCTGCAGCTCATTCCCTCGTTCATGACTTCATATATAGGTGCAGTTCACTCTCCAGTCTGTTTGGTCAAAGTTTGTTGGGTCTCTGTGTGGGTTGTTTTGCTGTGCTGCTGGGTTGTAATGTGTAGGCATTATTTTAAAAATTCTGAAAAAGAACTGCCAGTTTCAACACTTTGGGGCAGTCATTTTCCGCAATGTTGACAGGGACACTTTTTTCTAATTTGTCAAACTGATGGTTTTACCTGGTGTTAAAGCACTTCTCAGTAACTCCAGTCTGAAAAGACATCTCCAAACGGAAAAAGCAAATCCACGCACTCACCAAACACATTGATAAGAAGCGTATTTGAGACTTGGGTTGCAAATTTTGGGGAATTTTAAAAGTTGATGGTTGGGAACATCAAAAGTGTTGCATAATCTTGGCTAAAACAGTCAACTTTAATGTGAATCCGGTTGACTATAATCACTGGGACATAGCACACTACTTACTGCAGGGCTATTGAGTCCACACCTCCCACATTTCTAGAATTCTGAACTATATTAAAGCTACGTTTCTGAGCCCACAGCACAGATAGACTTGAAGTTACACAATTTGAGCCATATATCTACATTAAGTCAAATAAGTTTTGATATTATGTGGTAGATGATATTTGATCTAGGGCACGTGTGAAACGCAAGGCTCGGGGGCCAAATGTGACCCACCACGTCATTTTATGTGGCCTGTGAGTGATTAATTGGTCTTAAAAATCTGTGTTAAAATAGGTCTAAAGGTAATTTCCCACAATGCATGGCGATTGCGTTACCCGCAAAGTGACGGCATCCTGCCACAATGATACACATCGCAGTGTATCATCGTATATGCGTCATGTGACGAGTGAAATTGAGGTTGAGACTGATCGCAAGCAGAATGTGTTCAACCAAAAAACGATGAAGCAGTGAAAGCTAGCTTGATTGTGGCTGAAGAAATCACCTGTGCTTCAAAGTCTTTATCTGACGGTGCTTTTTAAACCATTATGCTGATGTGGCCCTCAGTGAAAATGACTTTGACACCCCTGATCTAGGGTGTTTAAGTTTAATTAGCAACTCTTACATCAAAATGTATTGCTACCTTACTGGTAAACCAGATATGCTAAAAATGTAAGCCAGCTAGCAGAAGCTAGCTTATCCTGGTGCTAGCTACTATAAATGTGAACATGTGTTGCTGTTTCTTCTGCCTACTGCTAACAGTTATATATAACCACACCATATTTCATTCATGTTTTAAAATATTTTGTAGAACTTTCCATTAGTTCAGCTAACTTCTTTAGCTTTTTTGGTGGGTCATCTTATTTAAAGGTGCATTATGTAAATAATAACAATAAATCTAAAGCAGCTGGCCATAAAATTCTCCTAATATGTCACAGAGACTCAGGAATAATGTTCATATAACAAACTGAACTCACCGACAACAACAGTACAGACAAAATATTTGCAGCCTGCAAATCATGTTTATGTTTTGAAATCATGTTTTGGCATGTGGCGCCACCTACCACCGTCTACCAATCATTGCAGTCAGTAGAGTCTCAACTGCCAAGCAACCACGGGTTGCCAGTAACGTCAGAAAATGAAACCTAAAAGACCTTGGTATTTTGAATTTTGAACCGTTTTTGGCCACGTTCTTACATATGGCACCTTTAACAGAAAAATGCAGCGTACACCGTCCAGCCTATGACGGTGTTTCACACCAGTTAAAGTTGATGGGAAGTCTTTGTTACGTGTTAATATTTTGCAAAGACATGTGAAGAATGCCACAAAAATGCAACTTAAATTTCTGGAAATGTTCCAGGAATTTTTTTGGCCCCTTTGCAACCCTATGTGAGACAAAAGTTTAGCATTCTCCCCACAGATATTTCAGATTTGTAGCAGTGGTGATGAAGTGTGCTGCAGTGTATTTGTTATCCAGTGTCTCTCTCTGCTTCCCTCTCTGTGCCGGCGTTCATATTTACACCCCGGTACAGTGCAGGTTCTCTCAGTGCGCCCACTCAGAAATAAGTCGCGAAAAAGTACAATATATCAAGGCTGCTGGAGCTTACTGCTTTCCGAACACCCTGCTGATTTCCCAGATTATCGGGCCTCGCACTGTCGCCTAACTCGTGGTAATAAACGTGTAATGTTGTGTTGGTTAGGAATAGACGATCACAGCTTGTGAGTTTTTTTTTTTTTTTTTTTGCTGTCTATAATTTCTACCAAGAAGATAAAATATCTGTAACAATAAGGGGGGGACTTCAGTAACCAGATGTCTTAGTCGTCGGGTCATCAGAGGGTTTCCTTTCGGCTATACATCAAAAACAGATGGGGGGGGAGTCTTTAAATAAGCATGTGGAAGCTGCATTTGAGAGGCCATTGTTGGGAAAGTGTTTTCAATATGTGTCCTGTATACACAAGTACTTAAACCACGCTGGAAAAAACACTTATTTGTGATGAGTTGGAGCCTCTAATTTGCCACATTTTCTATCGTGTGGGTCACTACTGTATGTTTTGATGAAACCTATAGAATATATACAGTGTCGCTAAATGGAATGCCAACCACGCCCCCCCATCAGAAAATATGCCTCTGTAGTCCATTAGAGCTCCCACAAATAAGCCTGTGATCCCAGTCAGATGCCGCATACATCACATATTGTGGATGTGGGGGGGACGTAAAAGTTCAAAGATCCGCAATGGAATCATGTTGGAGGCAGATGTTGCGCTATATATCGAGAGTTCCCCGTGTAAACGCTCCTCCTGGGTGTAGGATGATACCATGATAAGGCCAGGGACGTCCTGCGTAGGCCGGAGGGAAAGGGGGTGATAATCGCAGCGTATAATTCAGGGTAATGAAGGCTCCACCACTAGATCGGCCATAAAGAATGATAGGGGAGGCAGACACAGAGCCGCTCATGCGTTTGACCTCTACTGGCATCCGTCCACCTCCTATAAATTTGTGCTGTGGTTTGACTTCAGGCAAAAGGGAAGGAGAAGAAGAAGAAAGAGGGAGACGAAAGAGAGGACATGGACGGATGTAGAGAGAAACGAGGAGGAGGAGGGGGAATGAGTGGCAGAAGGAACGCATGATTGAGCCTCGGCTAAGACAACGGGGGTCAGCTCTCGTTCTCTGATCTTTTGAAGAAAAATACGCCGAACTTCTTGTGTTCTGTGTGGAGACGGCTGGGCCCAGAACAGTGTGCTCGCCTCGCGCGCCGTGATGTACTGAAACACGCCGCAGCTTTATCTGAGAGGTGCGGCGCACGAAAAGAGGAATCCGTTTGTTTGATTTCTCCTGATTGCAACAGCTTAAGGTATTCACAGTCAGCCGTGAGTGACGAACGCGACGCCAAAATAAACCGTGGCATCTATCGCCATCAAAGAAAACACTGAGCCATCTCTAACTCGACTCTCTCCCACTCGGTGCGTCCCTCCCTCGCCGTTTTCCCTCTCCAGTTCATCGGTATGCAGGCGTTGTGGCAGTATATTGTGGGCACACTGGGCTGCACTGCTCTCCTCTACATGTCTGCTAAATGACAGTAATTATTTTCTTGGGCTGCAGGCGACTCATGCATGTTTTATTTCCACCCCCCCCCCCCATCTGCCTGCATGGCAATGCATGGCACACACTGTGGTGGAATGGAAAAAAAAAAAGCAAGGATTTTATTTCTCTCCATACCTTCCTATGGGTCCCCACTGGGCTTTCTGCCCTCGGTTCTTTTTACGGATGGGGCCTTGTCTTTTATGGTACATTCGGGGGGGGTTTTCAGCGACTGACAGATGCTGTTAAGCTGGTCTCATGATGGTCCAGACACAGATAAAGACGCCTAATGGTAGTTTGTGCACACTGGCCACTGTTGTAAGCATTTTGCCACAAAATGGCTACCATGTTTCACTTCAGGTCCAGGTTGATTTCATCCAGTGGCTCCAAGGAAAAGGGATTCCTCTGACAGTTGAACAATAAAAAAAAATAAAAAAAACCAACCATGTCACAACTCAGTCAAGGTTGCCTGATAAATGCATCCCATTAATTCTAGAGAAGGTTGTATTTTTTATTTTTTTTTCAATCTTCCTTAGTGGCACCGTGTTGTGTGTCACGCCGTCCTGTGACATGCAGCTCGTTTGGAGCGACTCAGGGGATCTCTAATACCCTGCAGCTTTCATAATGAACATGTGGCTTCCCTCTCTTGGGCACAATTTAGCGTAATTCATAAGCAGAGGACGGGGCATTAGCCAGATGGTGCTGTGGGTGGCATCCTTTCTCTGGCCATGCATTAGAACTGAGACGGTCTCTGCATTCCGGTGTGAAGACACACACAAGGTATCTTCTTTCTCTGTGTGTGTGTGTATCTGGGATTTCTGCAGCACTGGTTTTCTCAGGGGGCCACGAGTAAAAAAAAAGTAGGGAATTGAATCAATACAAGAACAAATTTAAATACGGTGTGAAAAATTTAGAATTTTACATTCGGTGTCTGAGCTTATCTGCAAAACGATGCTCAAGTAAAATTGAGACTGTGCGTGGATGCCACAGAGACATGGAAATTCAAATTTGAACCGCTTTTATTTGGAGAACGCAATTGTCCTCTTTGAATCCTGACTGTAAATGGTAACTTTCACCCTGTTTTTGAATTAAAGAACATCACTGTATTTACCAAAACATTTAAATCTATAAAATAAATGCATACATTATCACTGATGAACCCAGACTCATATTTGCAGTTCCGGTCTAGTTATTTCAGTATTTTAGCTCCTTTTAAATGTGTTGTTTTGGTTTTAAATGACTCTCTCTCTTTGTTTGTCCTACATTTGGGAAATACAGTTATTTAAATCCAAAAAAGGCTCTGAGAAGTTCCTACATGCGCTTCTCTAAAATGACAGCCGTTTTTCTTAGGAGCCATTTCCGATAAAAGGAGAGTGAATATTGAACCTAAATTGACTGGTATGTGGTATAAGACGAAGTAACTGTGGTCCACAGACATGGAGACATGGAGGGTCATAAGGATAATATGAGACTCTAATTTCTTCATAGTTGGCGAACAACGGATTTCAGAAAATGCACTGACATCTGCACGGCTTCTTCTCCAACCAATGTCTGCAGACATCGAGCATCTCATGCGGACAATGTCCTGCTTTGTTGTTCATAATGTGAGCGGCAAACTCTGGAGGAGGACGTCTGGACCCAAATCTCCAGATGTTACCCTGCAGAGTTCATGTCTAAAAACACGGCTTATGAGGGGTTGTTCGTCTTCTTCTTTGGAGTTTTACGGGCAGGTGGCATCCAGAAATTGTCATTACTGAGTCCTTATTGTCTGTCTTTTTTCCTCTTCTCTCATCCATAGTTTGATTTGTCTGGGTGTGTTGCTCCTGTGATTGGCTGACCCGGATGGATGGATGTATGGATGGATAGATTGGTGTTAGTGTGACTGCTGGGTGTTAGACTACTTACCAAAACCATAGTCTTCACAAGCTATCAGGCCACATTTATATAAAGCTTATATAAAGCTTCTAGATTACAATAGTCTGGACGTGTGTGGGTTAACTTGTTTCTTACCTTAAATAATTGACTTCAGCTCCTGAGTGAATTGTGTTTTTTCAAATCTCTATGTACACAAAACAATAAACACTGCATTATACGTATTATACATTCAATATTGAACCTTTTGTGATATTGATATTGAGGGAAAAAAAATATTGCAATACATATTATTGCATTATAGCCCTGCCCTAATTTTTTTTTTACCATATGAATAATGCTAATAAAAGCAATATCAACAAAGGGAAAGGCTTATGAATAAAAAATCAGACGTTTATATTAACTGAAGATACAATTGTAAAAAAGCACCAATTATTTCAGCCTGCAAACTGAGTGATATACACACGTGTACGCCGCACAGTGAACTGTCTCACACACACACACGGCACAGACACACACACACACGTTCTGATCAGCAACTCAACCTTGCATGGCTCTCCTCACTTCGTCAGTGGAGGTGTCAGTGTCCCCATGGCAACAGTATAATGGGGCAGGCCTAATTCAGTCCCAGGGGCAAATAGTGGGTCTGGTGGAGACACAGAGGGGAGAATTGGTCTGGCTCCTCAAACCTATTCAAGTCAGAGCTGATGTGTTTTAGTCGCCGCATGCTCAGTCACCGAGGAGAAAACTCCACAACTTTCACATCCACTTTTAATCCGTCCTTTTGGCACAAGTCCGCTCTCCTCTTCCTTTCACTCTCTCTCTTGCTCTTGCTCTGATTATTTTCTCCTTAAAACCTTTCTTTATTCATTCACTTCTTGATGACTACACTCCCTCATCACGAGTACACGTCCTTGCCTTTCTCTGCGTCGAAACTCTCTCTCCCTGTCTGTCTCTTTGGTCTCTATAAAATCAATACCTCATACACTCTCTCTCTCTCTCTCACTTCTCTCTCTCACTGACATTCAGGCTCAGGAACCTGATAGGATTTCATTAGTACCTCTGGATCTTGTTGTATTATTGTTATCCCTCCCCGAAGAAGACGGGGATTAGCACAGGGGCTGGAGACAACTTAAAGTAATAAGCCTGGAGCCAACCGTCCTCAATCACACATGCACAGATACAGCAAATACACACACACACACCCACAAAAGGTGAGCAGGGAAAGGGAAGCAGAGAGGAGGCGGCAAAGAGATTCACATGCAAAAAAGGGAGGAGGAGGAGGAGGAGGGAGTCGTCGGCACAGCACAGCACAGCACACTGCCCCTATTGTTATTACCGCACCAAACCAATCACACAGCTTCATACGTGCAGCACAGAGATTGAGACTCGCAGCTTGTTAGGGAGGGAACAGTATGTTACGGGGAGAGAATGGTGTGTAACTCCTGTCACTGGTTCTGCATATAGAAAGGCCTGGGACTGGCCCGGGGCTATCTGTGTTTGCAGATGGGGGGGGGGGGGAGGAAGGAAGTGGGTAGATTTGCATCCCTTTGACTCTATATCTCTGAGCACCAGAGGAAGAGAGGAGAGGCTGTGTGAAAACACCAAAAATTAGACTGAGGGAGGGGGGGAAACTGCTGGTCGGTAGCCGCTGCTGATTGGTGCCGGTCGAGCTCAACTCATGCAAGCATTTAATCCAGTCTGATTTACATACTCCAGTGTTCGCCACAGTTGCACTTGACATAAAGTGTTTTTCACTAATGCTTAGCCCAGCCACACTCGTGAGAGGGAGAGAGAAGATGTAGAGCCGAGGCAGCGCTGCTCACACAACCAATGCACGGGGCTCGGAGATTGGCCATTACGTTGACTTGAATAGATTTCTTGTGTGCATGAATAGCCCAGTGAGAAGAGGAGAGGGAAAAAAAAAAAGACTGTTTCCTCTCCGTGGGTTCATATTGATATTCATAGTGCCTCTCCACCACGAGAGCGCAAATGTCACTGAAAATGGCCTTGATATATGCTCTCATTCTTTCCTCTTCCTGTCGCTCCATCCCTCTTTCTCCCTGTCTCTCTTCCCCTTCTTTGTTCCCGGTTCACCGGACGGACGGTGTCGGCTGCTACAAAAAAAAAAGAAGGCAGTTAGTGGATGGATGACAGAGTGAGTGGAGGACATCATGCTGTTACTCATTTAGGCCTTTTAATCAACGTGAGCCGGAATGTTAAAGCTATCTCCTCCTGAAAAAGTCCTCCTTAAGCTTGATTACGGTGTCGTTTATTCCCGCGGAGCAGCCCCAGCTCGTCGGCACACACCGCTCATACTCTTAAAAGTCACTTCACCAGGAATCACAAGCTCCGTTTTTTTTGGCTATTTTGCAAGAATTCGCCGTGCGAGGCTGCCACATTCGGGGCTTGGATTCTGTCTCTGCGTCTTCATCCAAGACACAAGATATTGAATTTTAAATGCGACATACAAAGACGTGGATGTTTATGAGATGTGCATGTGTTTTTTACGGCAGTGAAACCAGAAAAGGGGGAATAAGAGGAGTCGAGTGAGTTTTTCTCCATTTCTCAGCATCATTATGACATTATAAACACTGGCAGACAGATTTAGAGCCTTTGGACAGGCATCCGGCACAGTGCTGGCAATAACAGTGAGAGATGAGGTGAAAGTATTTTTGGGGTGGGAATAGTCAGATCACGGGTGCGTAAATCTCTCTGTTATCTGTTAATTGTCCTTGGAAACCGTCGGGGCGACAGCGAAGGCGCTGGCTCTCGTCTGCTGCTCAGACGTGTATAGGAACAATGTCGGGATCTGTCCGTGTTCCTCGGTGCAGCGGCTCGTTCGGTAAGTGACTTGTTTTATGCCGCGACAGGCGGAGGCAGCAGCAGGAACACGGTGCGAACAAGTTGGAGTGTGACTGAAAAGAAGGGCCCACAAAAAACATGTCATAAACTTGGTGCCTCAGTTGTCCTGCATCGCTGCATAAACACCAATGACTGCCTCAGTCTGTTTTCAAATGACGTTACAGTGTTTCTAACATCCATCCATTCACTTTCTACCGCTTTATCCTCCACATGAGGGTCGCGAGGGGTCGCTGTGCCAATCTTGGCTGACATATGGGGCGATAGGTGGGGTCACACCCTGGACAGATCGGCAGTCGATCACAGGGACACATAGTGACAAACATCCACTCCCACAATTTAGAGTGTCCAATTTACCTAATCCCCATATTGGATGTTGTGGAGAAAACACACAGGGAGAACATGCAAACTCTCCCGGGTCTTGAACCCAGGTCTTCTTGCTGCAAAGGCAAGAGTGCTAACCACTACACACAATAACATCCTTCCATCCATCCATTATCTACCTTTTTTATCCTCCAGCAGAGGGTCATGGGGGGGTACTGTGCCTATCTCAGCTGACATTGGGCGATAGGCGGGGTACACCGTGGACAGTTCGCCAGTCCATCGCAGGGCCAAACAGAGACACATACAGAGACAAACAACCATTCACTCACCCTCTCACACCTACGGTCAATTTAGAGTGACCAATTCACCTAATCCCCATATCGCATGTTTTTGGACTGTGGGGAGAAGCCGGAGAACCCGGAGAAAACCCACGCACACACGGGGAGAACATGCAAACTCCTTGCAGAAAGGCCCTTGTTCCGAGTTGTTCCAAACGGGGCTCGAACCCCGGAAACCCAGGTCTTCTTGGTGCAAAGGCAAGAGTGCTAACCACTACACACAATAACATCTGCAGCAAAAATCATTAAAAGCTGTGCACTGCAGTATTAAAGGTGTTCTGAAGCAAAAAAAAAAGAAGAACATGATCAAAATGCATATGCATGAGAGCAAATCCCCCGCAGAGCTGTTGCACATTCCAAAGCGCAGCTCCCCGATCTGGTGTTGGTTCAACTGACACTTGGCTGACTCGCCACACATGGCTCCGTATCTTCCAATTGCTCATAATGATTACTGATATTGGAACCAATAAAATATTTGTGGGCCAGAAATTGTGAAAGAATAAAATTAAATGACGTGTGTAACTTTGTTCTAACATTTTATGTCCCTCCGAGGCTCGTTCCCCGCCTCGCCTGAAAATGGCGAGAATGTCAAAAGACGTAAAAAAAAAAAAAAGAAGAAAAAAAGATGGCACCGCAGTGTGTGCTCAGGGCGTAAGTTATGGCCGTAACTTTCTCACTCTGTCAGGCGCTTTAACCGTCTGTCCTGGAGGACACATTAACTTGGTATCCTTAAATAAAGTCCTTTAAATAAAGCTGGGGGAGTTAAATAATGAGAAAGCTGCTCCCACTGTCCTTTCTGCTTTTAAATGAACCTCTGCCTTTCTTATTAATGTCCCCTTATCGCTCATCACAGCCACTGACCCGCTGCTGTAACCCCTTCCCACTCAACCACATGAGAAGCTCTGGCAAGTGGTCGCCGCAGAAGTAATTGAGGGCAATTTTCAAATTAAAATTTAAACCCCTCGTCCATCTTCATGGGGTGGGAGGCTGGCGGAGGAGAGAGGAGGGGTTTGGGGGGGGGGAGGCTTGATGACTTGATCAGGTTTTGTGAGCGAGGCAGGTACTCGGGCCGGGGCGAGGTGAGATGATGAACGAGCGGCATTAATCTCTGTGACAGAAAGAGAGGAGTTAGCAGCGGTGATAGCGGCGCTAACGGCTTTAATTAGCATTTAATCAGATGCCTCGGGGCCGATGGAGGGGGAGAGAAGAGATCAAGCTCCAACGGCCTTCTGTAAGACGAGTAGCAAAGGAAGACGGTCCCTGTGGTAGTCGACCTGATGCTGCAGGCAGTGTCGGAGAACACATGCCTGTGATCTTCTCTTCTCTTCGTTTTTTTTGTTTTTTTTTGTACTCCTGTAATGATAGCAGGCTCCGTGCATCATCACAAAAGCCCCAAGACCTTTTCTCAGGAAGAGGTAATGTTGTCTTTTCCTAGATAGTTTTTTGACTCCACATGTTAGGAACGATGACGGAGACACAACTGGGCACGGATCCACAAAAGCACGAGGTCTCCACACTTGGACTGAAGGGTCGTAAAGTGGAGAGGAAATACCTCGAGCATCCAGGGTTCATAAAGAGAAGTTACCTCATCAGCATAGACGATGATTAGTCGACTACAGTTGGAGGACGTCCAAGGTTTGAGCAGACAGACATGTTGCCGTATGGGTTTATCTGCACCAGGGTAAACGTTGAAAAAACACCCAAAATAAAACCTCCATTTGTGCCACTGACAAGCTGAAGCATATTATGCCTTGTAGTCACATGATAACACACTGTATGGTTTGAATCATGTGGATCATATGAATAGCAGCCTTGGTCGTTTTGTTCATTGCTCAAATTCACACCTACAGTGTATTTGTCTTTGATTGATCTAAATCCAGTCTTGTATAAAGTACCTTAAAGGGATACTTGAAGTACATTTACTGTACTTAAGTATCAAAAGTCATTTTCTGATTAGAAATGTATTTATATCGGCAGGTGACCTAACAAACTTAAATGATTTTGAAGTTCAGAGCTTTTATTCTGAAAAAAATAGAACTGACGGCTAACTTAAACTAAATGTTTGGTTTACAAAATAAAAGCACTGTGGTTGTCATGGACAAGGGAGTAGATGTCTGTGAAAATAACTACTTGCATTTGTTAGGCTCAAAGAATAAACTGTTTTTTGGTGTGTATCTGCGTCATTACCTCGTTTATGAAGCCCTGAAGATTCAAAACAAACATTTCAGCCACTGCTGAGAACGCTGTTGTAATCTCAGGCTCAGCGAGATCTCTGAAAAAAAAAACCCTGCTGGTTACGTAAACAGCATTTCTCCTGAACAGCAGATCCTCCTGCTCCGGGCACTAGTCCGGGCACATCCGGTTGCGTACATTGAACCGCAGAAGAAGAAAAAACGTCCGTTGTGGAGGTGTTTCACGAGCGACAGTGTCTTCTGACTCTGGGTCAGACTCCGGGGAGTCGTGACGAAGCTATTTTTAAACATTGTTAAAACAATGTTTTGATAATGAGTAGCAGTGCATCCACCGTTCCAGAGGGGGAGCTGCGCTTCTGAGAGCGGGTGTGCTAATTTTGTCACTTCCAGGTATTGGCCAATCACAAGACAGCTGGGAAAGCTTCTGGGTGCAAGAAACACCACGGCTGAGGAGAGTGTCAGTAAGGAGAGATTTCTATCGACTCATTTACAGCAACTAGGAGGTTTTTGACCATAAAAACAAGTTAATGTATGTAAGTAGACCTCCATAACTAACATATATGTGCAACAGGACCACTCTATGTGAGCTTTAACAGTATACGTATCTCACTCACATTGTCTTCGTAACAAGCTGGTGATTAACAACAACATCCGTATTGTTGGCTTAAGGCAGCAAACGTGGGTTTTTGTTTGTGACTGAACACGTTTTTTTTTTACTTTAACTTTTAACGATACGATGAATATTCAGTTGCTTACCAAGAAATTGACCCTCGACCACATTTTACTTGCTGATCCCTGGTGTAGAGCTCGTGAGAAATACTAAGGAAAACACTAACTAAGGGGCTGGATTGTTCATAAACCACTTTGATTCTAAAAGGAAGTTCTGGTCTCATGTTGTCTCACCACACTCTTTTCCATATTATAGCATCTTCCACAATGGCACAGTTGCTTCCTGTAGCACCCACAGCCTGTGTTCTTGTACTTGGTCAAACTATAAAACTAAAACATCAAGACCAAAATGTGTTGTTGACGCTGTGGCACACTGTGTGTATGTGTGTGTGTGTGTGTGAAGGAGAGGGAGTGGATGCTCTGGTTAGTTTTTGATGGTGACGATGAGGAAGAGGACTTTTGGCATGAAAGGGGTGAGTGTGTAATCATGATGTCATTAGGAGGATACAGTGAGACAGACTGGAGGAGGCTGCAGCACCACACGTCACCCAAGGGACATCATTACCAACTGGAAGTGAGCAGGGACCTGAGTACAGGTCAGACACACAGGAAGTGGACTCTCACACACACACACACACACAGACAAGTGTGCGCTTACTCGCATGGACACACACATTTACCTGAGTGTTTTTTATTCTCACACACACACACACACACATGGTTTCTCACAGCCAGACATCCATCACATAACAAATGGACAGTTCTGTCTGGCATGTGAACGCAGACGGGCGCTTTTGTTACTAAACCTGACAAATTCCTCAATATCTAAGTGGACACCTCTATGGACGAACGTGCCTGGCTAATGAGCGCACACAGATGGACGACGCACAAACACACACAACCAGACACACACACACGTGTCGACGCAGACCGGGAGCCCGTGCTGTGCTAAGCTGCGGCGTGTTCGCCCGGTGTATCCGTCTGCGCTTCATTACTGTTCACACGCAGACAGTTGCAGTGTTTTTGTGTCAATGTTTAATGAGGGGCTGGGAGTCTGGGGACCTTTCTGCTGTCAGGAGCTCCTGTAGTCTGGAGCTACCACCTGTTCCCATTCACTCCCTAAAGGCCTCAACACACATGCAGGAAAACACATGCAGACACACGGAGGCATGCAAACAAGAAGGAGCATGCACCAAAACATGTCGACACAAACACACCTGACAACACCACCACACGTACATCGATTTAGTCATTCTGTGGCACCACTGTCAGTGTTGGGATGCGTTGTAAACAGGTTAGTGCGGTCGGCTGCGCAACACAAAGACGCACAAAGACGACGGGAATTTTCAGACCGATCAATTCCGTATTCATCGTCAGCCTCGTCTGAGATGACAAGTGTGACGGCTGCTGCCGAGCGAGAGTGATCCGTCTCTGACTTTTTCTGACACCGCCGTTTGATGGAGATCTGCACCGTCCAGACTGATGCGTCGACTGACGGACGCCTTCAAACTCGTCAGCCTGCGTTCAGTTCAGCAACGATCCATGACAGACCTCTTGAGACAAAAGTGCAGCTGTGCAGAAAAAGTTTCCCGTGTCAGGGCGCAGGGGTACGGAGGAGTGTTAGGGGCACAGAAAATTGAAATTAATTAATTAATAAATAAATAAATAACAAAACCCCAGCATGAATTCTGATTTTAATCTCAGACTTGTCAGAATTCTGACTTTTGTCAGGATTCTCAGACTTTTTTCTCAGACTTTAATCTCGGAATTCTGACTCTTCTCAGACTTTAATCTCAGAATTCCGCTTGAATCTCAGAATTGTGACTTTAATTTCAAAAGTCTGACTTTTTTTCTCAGACTTTAATCTCAGAATTCCAACTTTAATCTAAGAATTCCAATTTTTCACAGACTTTAATCTCAGAATTCTGACTTTTCTCTGACTTTAATCTCAGAATTCTGACTTTTCTCTGACTTTAATCTCAGAATTCCAACTTTTCTCAAAATTCCGACTTTGATTTCTGAATTCTGACTTTTTTCTCAGACTTAAATCTCAGTATTCCAACTTTTATCAGAAATCTCGGTTTAATTTCAGAAATCAGAATTTTCTCAGAATTCTGACAATCTCAGACTTTAATCTCAGAATTCTGACTTTTTTTTTTTCCTCAGAACTCAGCCCTAATACTTGCGGGGGAAAAGCAGCTCAAAGACATGAATATACATTTCAAAAAAACTAACTTTTATTAAAAACAAAAAAACAAACAAAAAAAAACAAATCAATTATTGACTCATTAACAAGATTATAAAACAGTGATTTTAGTTACATAAATAAATTGATATCGGTGTATCAAATCTTAATTTCATAAGCATGTATACATGGGTCATTGTAATAAATAAAATGGGAGAGCAGAAGTTTCCTACACAAACAAACAAAAGAAAATCAAAAAATAAAAATGAAATAAAAACAGCGAGAGAGAGAGAGAGAGAGAGAGAGAGAGAGAGAGAGAGAGAGACTCAGAGGAAATTGTTTCTGAAGAGAACAAGAGACACTGGACAATGATTTTCACTTTTTTTTTGTTTCCTTTTTCACCAAACACACGTGAGGAATTGCTTTGTGTTAAAGCACGAGTTTACACAGCCATTCGCTTACTAATTAAGGACACTAAAGCTGGGACCAAGGTGGGTCGTCTCTCACCTCTTAGAACGCGTTTGGTTGTTAGACAAGATCTCCCGTTTGGTTACTTTAAAGCGTTAAGACAAGGCAAGAGAAAAGGCTGCTTTTTATGTTTCATCGACACAAAGTAGAAAAAAAAGAAGAAGAAAAAAAAATAGAGTATGAAGAAGAAGAAGAAGAAGGTAAATGAATGACAGGACAGCTGAACATTGCAGAGGAGACACTGGGACAGATTTGAACCTGTGTGTAACGGCCATTTAGCGACATATGTGACACTGACTTCAGCCAAGGCTTACATTCATGCAAGGCTGGCACACAGATTTCTTCTTCTTTTTTTTTTTCAAAAGCCAGGTTCTGCTCCAATTAGTAAAACACATTATCGTTTACCCCCATAGGATCCTGTGGAAAAACTAGGCTAGTACAACGGCTTACATGCATAATTAAGTACTTCAAGAAATCCTGTAGTGTTTTCAAACATTTATCGACCCATGGCCTCAAGTAGTCTACTTCTACCCCCAATGCTTTAGTCAGCAGGAATGAACAACTTTTCTTTTCTTTTCTTTTTTTCTCTCTCTGTAATTACCGATTTGACTCGACTCGCATTTCTAAAGGGGGATCCAGCATCTCGTGTATGTATGAACGCCCGAGGCCTCGTGTTGTGAGAGTAGAAATTTGTCAACAAGGTCAGTCTCGTCCTTCTGATATGTTCTGTTTTTTAACCCAACAAAAAAAAATGAAGAAAAAGGAAAGAGGTGAAAAAAAAGACAGAAAACAAAAGAAAGAGAAGGAGAGAGAGAGAGAGAGCAAACTACAGCGGCTTCAAGTATTTCACATTACATAGAATACTCTGTATAAATTAGTTAACATATACTTTCAGATCCTCCATATTCAGACATATACTATGGCATATATACAGAGTACAATAAATGCTCGCTCACGTTGTGTCATGTGTTTGTCTTTCTTTTTTTTTTTTGTTTCCTGTAGTCAGTCATTTATTTGTTCCGCCTTTTTTTTTTTTTGTCTTTTTTTCTTCTTCTTTTTTTTTCTTTAAATCCTGTGTAGAGAAATCCCTGAGAACGTTCTGGTTTTTGACAATTTACTGAAGGTTCCACACGATGAACTGTAACAGCAGAGAGTCTAATTTACTATGATTCACATGCACATAGTTAAAAAAAAAAAAGAAACAAACAAACAAAAAAAGACACTGGCCAAGTCTGAGAATGGACCATACCATGGTGGCCGCAGAGATGAGGGGGGGAACAGGACGTACAAGTCTTCTGAGTGCCGATTTCTTGAAAAAGGGGCGGGGTCTAAGTACCAATGCCAGGGCAGTGATGATGGACAGCGGGACAACCTTGGTGTGAATCTCTTGTTTAATTAACACTGTCGGGTCTCATCTGAGATGATAAATATCACGATAGCGCCAAAAAAAAAGAGGAAAATAATTGGGAGCTGGTTCAGTACCGTGTCATGAGGTAGTCGTCTCCCTCCGGGTATCTAATTGGGTAACCTAATTTGGGGGCTGTTGGGAAGCACCAGCTATACTGCATTACATTAAACGTGATAATAATACTTGTTATCTTTGGCTACATCCACATTACTTTGTTTTCATTTTTTTTTTAAAAAAGGAAAAAAAAGAAAAAAAGGAGGGGGTGTAAATTCTGCTCTGGTTGTACATGGAGTCAACCTCCCCCTGAAAATGGATCATATCTTCATTTTGGTTTGAAAACAGAAGCACAGAAGCAGCCGATTGGTCGTTACCAGCCACGATTTGGCCAAAATCCGGGTTTTACTTTCCACCCAAGTGTGTTGTTCGACAGACCGTATATACAAAAATGGACGTAGCCTTCTCGTTTAAACAAAAAAAAACAAAAAAAAAAACAGGAAGGACAGAAGTAGCGGTTAGCCACTAGGGGAGACTTGGCTAACAGTACTTCTCACTTGATTTATAATGTCCGGTCAACGTCGTCCTGAGGAGCTAACGTCTCGGTCACTAGTTTCAGGTCTTCTTCGACAGCACATGTTGTAAAATCTTGTAAATTATGCTCCAAATGGACGATAAAGCATGGCTAATGCAGGCGAAATTCTGGTTGCAGAAGCCGATCGAATGTGTGACTTGGAAACCGGAAAGGCTACGTCCATTTTATTATGCAGCCTACGGTTGTTATATCTCAATAGTTATAATTTACCAAAACGAAGCAAACAACAGCAGAGCAGAGAATCACGTAATATCTTTTTTTTTTTTCCCCAAATGAAAGCACAGTAGTTTGGATGTAGCCTTCTGTTTTTTATGGAGTAGCGCCTGCTCGCTGTGTTTCGACGGGGCCGTACCTATGTTCCCCCGGGTCCTATGTTCCCCCGTTTTTTCCCAAAAAAGGTCCTATGTTCCCCACTTTGTATGTGACAGGGGAACATGGGACCCTCTGGGAGAACAGTGGGGAACAAAGATAGGACATAGGACCCGGGGAACATAGGACTGGGGGAACATAGTTACCCGGGGAACATAGGACCCGGGGAACATAGGTACGGCCCTGTTTCGACAGGCACCCGTAATGAAGTTATGGGTGAGACTACGACTATAGAGCAACACCGAGGTGAGCTCGGAGCATTATTATTTCGTCATGAAGCTAATGCCCGGGACCCAGAGAACAACCAATAGCTTCCCAAGTGCCAATGCTGCTGCTTCTGCTTCTGCTGTGTCTGGAGGAAATGCCGACGGCAGCTTTCTGTCAGTGCTAAACCAAGCTGTGCCAATGCCGAGCCGAGCCGAGCCGAGCCGTGCAGCGCTGCCCAGCTACCCACCGGTGAGGGAGCGTAGACAGAGGGAGGTTCTCTGTGTGGTTTAAAGCCTTAGTTTCTCTTTGAGGATGATTTCTTTTCTTCCGTTTTTGCTTGTACACGAGCGCTATCGTCGAAGGGCTTCCGCCGCTTGACGACGTATACCTCATTATACACTGAAAAAAAGGGGGGGTGGGGGGGAATAATCAAATAAAGATGCTTCAAATAAAAAATAATAATGATAAAAAAAAGCCATTTCACTTTTCGTTTTTCCTCTCGCACACATGTAGAGAAACACACACAACATTCACAACGTGACAAATTTCCTCTCTTCTGAAAAATAAAAACACGTATGTACATGTAGTAGTAATAATGTTATTAATAATAATAATAATAATAATAATAATAATAGTAATGTTTATAACAATAACAACAGCAAGAACAATAATACCACGTGTGGCTCTGTTGATTTTTTGTCATCTTTTTCCTTTCTCTTTTTGCTTCGTTTTACAAATCGCATCCCTCCTTTTTTTTTTTTTTTTTTTTTGTCTGTTTTTTTTTTAGAAGTCCAAAAGAAGTTCAAAAAAAGGCAGACTCAAAGTTAATAGAAAAGTACTAGAGTCAGGACGGCCCTCAGCCGAACCTCTCCCTCACAAGCATCATTAGTTTCTTTTTGCCCTTGTAGATCTGTTTCAGGTTGTCTATGAACTGGGTGAACTGAATGTGTCCGTCATGAGCCATCATGAAAGTCTCCCGGGCTTTTCCCAGGAACTCGATGAATTCGCTGTAGTGGCGCGGACTAATGTGTGTGAGGCGTGAGTGCGTGGTGTTGATGTAGGCCCCGATGGTTGCGTCTAGCAGTTGCCTGAGTGGGGCCTTGTCCAGGGACATCAGTTTCCCAGAGTTCCTGCGGCTGTGCAGCGCAGACACCATGCCCGGCGTGGTCAGCGTGCACCGCCGCAAAATGTCCGAGAGCACGGTGGCGCACTTCACGCTCTTGACCACCAGGGGGATGACGGCGGCCAGCTCGTTTTTCCCCAGCGAGTGGCTGAGGGCGCAGGCCCACAACACGTCGTTGATGGCCGGGTGCGTGTCCTGGTTGTAACTTAGGTTCAGGTGCGCCATGGCTAACGTCGCCAGCTTGTACGCCCGCATGGGGTAGCCGCGGTGCTCCATGTAGCGCGCTATAGTGAACAGCTGAGTGTAGCTCATCCCTGTCGCCGCTGCGTCCAGTACAATCTGATAAGCTGTCTCAAAGGCAATGTGGTCCTTTTCACAGAGTGTGAGAGCGGAGAGGGCGCAGTTCTGGGGGTCCTTCATGGCGCACTGGAGGGCGAGGGTGCGGGCGGACGAAGCCAGGTTCTCCTGCTGGTGGCAGTCCAGGTGGAGGCGGACGATAGTGCTGTTGGACATGACCGTGGTGGCCACGATACTGGTGGCTTCTGTGGGGGTGAAGAGGGTGAACCAGCTCTGCATGATGCTGTCCAGCGCGTACACACCTGGGGAAAAAAAAAAAAGACAAAAAAATGATTAGAAATTAGAGCTGAAACAAATAATGGATTATCAAAACAAGATATGTGATTGTTTTAGCTTCTTAAATGTGAATACTGTCTTTGTTTGTTGTCAGTAAAACCTTTTGGTTTGTGGACAAAACGAGGCATTCGAGGACATCGTCATTTCCAGGTTTGACAAACACTGATCAACGTTTTTTTTTTTTTACATTTTATGGACCAAGCGATTCTTCGAGAAAATAAAACAAAACAGTTGGGGGGAAAAAAGGACATTTAAGAGTCACGGTCACTAACCGACTTCAGTGGCACATGTGACTAACCAGCGCACCATCTCTCTTCTCCTCCAGTTTAACGTGGACAGCGTTATTCTCATTACCTGAGGGATAAGGAACAGAGTGAAGCAGCGGGAGAGAAGAAAAGTTGATTAACTGCAAGTTAAATAACACTTAAACGGTGGAGAATGCGGGTAAATTTGGTTCAGTTGGTAACATTTGAAGTAAAGAAAAAAACACGTTTTCAATGAATACAAATAATAACTGTCTCACTATCCATTTTAATTTGAACCCTCAGGGGCGTGAAGTATAAATAGATCTCTTGCTGGTCTGGATATTAGAAAGAATATAAAAGCATCATAGTGTTCTGAGATGATAAAACCTAAAAAAAATAGGATTTTAAGTTTCACAAACGCCAGGTTGTACATCTCTAAACCTTTATATCCTCAAAAAGACATTTCCAAGGATTCTTTTTCGAGTTGTTTCAAAGACACAGTGAGTCACATATTAATATCACACAGACTGAACGTAGAAAAAAAAGGGCATTTCTCTTCCGCTTGAAGTTAAAACTGTAATCTGGGTGAATCTAGAGAAAGCTGAGATACAAAGGCACAAAATCCACGATACACTTCTAGCACGACTCGGCTTGGTTCGTCTCGACAGTTGAATAGAACCTAGTACTTTTTTAGTACCTGCTCCTCTGGTGAGGTTTTGGTTTATTTAGCATCAGCGCTGCTGAAAGCCGGCGATCCTGAGCCAAAATCACAACCCGTTCAGCCGTATTTTAGCTCAGATGGAGTCTGCGCTCCGATCATGCAGGAAGTACTGAACTCATCTTTTTTAATGAACCGATTCTACATGATTCAGTTACACCGAAAAAAAAACAACTGGTTTCTGTCTTTCCTATAAAATGACGTCACGGCAGTTTCCTGCAACTATGCTAATGAAGACACTGCAGAGTCACGCAAGAACCGTTTCCTTTTAGAACCTCTCCAGCCAAATAAAATGAATCTGGAGCTGCAACAAATTGAAATAATATTACATGTAAACCTATACAGATATAGTATATATGCACAGAAGTGATAGTTTGTTGCATTAATGAAAATTAAGAAACACAAAAAGATAACTTGAGTTATGAAGACTTAGTCCTTCCATTTTTTGTGGAAAATGAAATGAATGAAGCAATAGTTGGATTTTATGTAGTTCATGCTTGAGAAAACCTGCCTGGATCCAAAGATGGACACATTTCAAACACATGTTTTGTCAGGATTAGGGTTGGTCACATTTGTCATAGACGTTGGATGTGATGCACGACGTATTAAAACACTTTTATTTATCACCTTGATCTCTAAATAAGAAAGAAGAAACCTGGTATAGTGTAAAAGTGCCATATGTGAGCAGTTCTGTACCTGCAGTCCCAGCTCCAGGGAGACTTTGAGCAGCGTGATGTCGGGCAGGCTGTCCATCAGAGTGGCGATCTTGAATGCGTCCTGTGCAAGTTTGAAGATGTGAGACGAGGAGTGAATGTTTTTCTGGATGGACTCCAGGACTGTTTCCAGCCTGCGACTATCGCCTAAAAAAAAATTAACGCATGCGTGCGTTAGAATGGGGGGGAAAAAACATTCTCACAAACCAGTTGCCGCATATATTGGCATGCGTTAATATTATTTCTTGTGCGGGTCTGTGCACCTTTGGCAGCGGTGAGCATGGTGGAGGCCAGCTCACACTGCTGAGACTCTATGTGGCTCAGGGTGAACCAGCGCGGGTAGCGATTGGGAACCACCGACACAATGTGGTGAGGTCGCGACAGGTCACCAGACGAGGCTGTCGACTCCAACACCGGCAACCTAATGGTGGACAGAGAGGCGCAGGGAAAGTGAGCACCAAAAGGAACGCCGTCATGAATCAGAAAAACTTCAAAAAATAATTATAAGTCGAGTACAAAAAGGATTATGCTGGCATTAAAAGGGGGCCCTCGGATATAATAATCCGAGACACCAGAGGTCCATAAATCAGTAACATCACAGTGAGATCTTGTCTTTCTTCTTTCAGTAACAAGCAGACAGACAGAGATCCTGTACGGGGAGGGAAAAGTCGTTATTATGATGGTCTAAAAAAGTGACTTCAAAATGACTCGGGTGATCACAGGGGGATTACAGTTAGCATATCCCTGCAATTTACTCGCAACCTAGCATTTAATCACCTAGAAACCGAGGCGTAATTAGTATTTTCTTCAGTCTAATTGGTCATAATGAACTCGGAGCTGTGCAACACCTGCTGAAGGATGAAGGCGCTCCGCGAGTTTTCTTTCTCTCATTATAATAACTCTTGACAGGGCAGAAGCTGCGCCCCGGCACCGGCGAGCATCACCGCCGTTACCGCCGCCGCCGCCGCGGCCAAGCTCATCTCCTATTCTGCTTCACTTCTCCTCCCCGCGCTACCACCTCAGTTTCAAAGGTCTTCTTTCCTTCAGAAGACGGTGCGCAACCTGGCCTTCTCTCTTCTCAGCCAATCGCAAAGCTTAATTGAGTCCGCCGGGAAATTAGGGAATTCACCTTCCAGCCCTGCAAGGCTGGACACACATCAAACAAATACCAACACACATGAATGAAGAGAGTCGGTATGTGCACACGTGCACACACGTGCACACACACACCTGCCCTTTTGAAAACACATCAAAGCAGTCCGGTAAAAGCAATGTGATGCTAAATGCCAGTTTCAATTTCAGAGCGAAAAGTGCACGTGATACTGTTGCCACCTGAGTGAAGGCAAGCAGCCTCCATCGCTTTCACTCGTTTTTTTTGTTTTTTTCGGGGCCACGAGAGCGGCTCGTCACCGAGCGAGAGCAACGAAACCAGTCGAGGAGTGCGCGAGTGTGAAAACTCACACATTTCGGACGCCCTAGCAACAGCAGCACACATCTAAGGAGCTGCTTAAAAGCTTCCACAACGCTGGGGCCTTCTGGAAGATTCCTGGGGTGTAGCAAAGCACAAGGAAAAAAAAAAAAAGAAGAAGGGCCCTGGGTAAAGATGGAGGCCTCATCAACATTCCTGTCTTTGTTTGGTTTTCACCAGAGAGCCAGAGGCCTCCATTGGACGGGGGAGCTTGAGAGGCCTGGGCCTGCTGAAAAATAACCCCCAAAAAATGTGGGCAGGAAAATCCATACTGGGACATTGTTTCAGGAGAAACAAACAACAACAACAAAAAAAACCTAAAAGCAGAGCTCTGAGGTGTTCAGTCCAATCATGAGTGATCAGTGTAAACTAAATGATGCAAACACGACTGTCAACACGATCGCAAAAAACAACACTACGAGAGCTCTCAATTCAACGTCGAGTGTGCTTAAAATGTGAAATTAAACTCGTATGTCTTTCGCGGCGCTGCCGTGGCTGGATATAAATATACATCACTGATGTATAAAGCGCGAGCAGAGTTAGCTGAAAGCGGGGGACAATCAATCGCTTTCGTGAGGAGCGGCTCAGGTGTCAACCGTGTCCCGTGGCAACGTCACAACTTGTGTGGTATCGGCTGGGTATCGATCCTCCTCCGTATCGCCACATATCAAAAAAAAAATGAAGTCGAAATTTCAGCAAAAAAAGCACCCAGCATGCTCTTTGACCATGATCTACTGTCACCGTGCATGTGACCGGCTGTCTCGAGCAATACAGGAAGTGAATACTATACTATACTATTCAATACTATAAGAGAGATGCCACACAGATAACCAATCAGGAAACTATAAAAAACAACAAACATGTGGGAAGAGCAAACTGTATGGCAGGTGAAAGAGAAGGAAAAAGAGGAGGAAGAAGGAGTGAGACGTTGATAAAAAGCAGCCCCGCAAAGGTTTTTTACCCAAATCCCAGGGCTTTGGGTTTCTGGTCAGCGTCACCATGACGACTGACTTCTCCCCCCCTGAGACGATAAACACCTTTCACTTTTCATAATCTATGGAGCACACATCCGCTGGAAGACCTCCACACACTGTATACACAAGCG